>NC_053491.1:241236081-241537081 GCF_905171775.1 Rana temporaria
TGATTGAGGAGTCTGAGTGAAGGACCTAGTGTGAAGACATTACCTCTCATCTTTATTATTATCCTAGTCGAGGGACAGCGTGAATAACCTTCTGTTTACTCAGAGGTCCATACGTTCAGGTGAGCGGTTTGTACTTCTGGTGAAAGAAACACACTCTTTTTGATGCACGGTGATTGATTCAAGTACCCTATTCACTACATAAGGAGCCCTATTCTTTTGTTGTCCTTTAACATCCTCTGGCGTCATCTTGTTATATATCTTGGTGGATTTGTTGATGTGATATTGTTGTCTTTATTTCTATAGCGCTGCACTGCTTTTTTATGTGTTTTATCTAAGGACTTTTATATTGACCGTCAGTGTCTAGCTGCTTTGGTTAAGGTTTGGTTTTTGCGCTGTCTGATTTTTTTACCATTATTTTCTGTTAAAAAAGGATTTAATTCACTAAAGCCATTACCTTACTGATCAGCCAAAGGTAATGCTCACACAGCATTTTATTGATTTTAATGCACTGTAATAGGTAATTAATAAATAATAAATAATATGGCATGAGCCACTGCTTCTTGAAATAATACTAACGAGAGAGAGAGGAGCTGTTTGAGAAGGTGATAAAATAGCAATTGGAGATAAAATTATGAGTTATGAAATAATAATTCTTTCAACAGCAAAATGCCCATTTCAGGTGAATAAAATGATTCTATTCTTAAAGTGTTATTAAATGTTTCTCTTCTCTATATGCTCCTCTGACTGTGCTGGTGGATTTCAGGTTTGTGATCTATGGAGTCTTAACTTCATGTGCACTTCTGTATAACTACAATCTTACATTAAGCTGCTCCCAGAGGGGCACACACAAGCAGCAAAAGAGACACAAAATTAAAGCCAAAACTTGGAAGCCGCTGTCAGTCTGTGGATGATGAGGTTAGGCTTGGCTTCGATCCTATGCCCTTTCTTCCCCTTCCAGCTGACACAGTTATATTCCTGTTTTAAGTGCTTCTGCACTGCACCTTCCTTCTCCGCAGCTAGCTAATAAATATGCAGTGTCAGCAGCCATAGGAAGTGGTGATCTCCCTCAGTCATATAGTGCGTGGGGCTGCTAGACCAAAGCAATGTCATAGGTGTGGACTTCACATGCTCCTCCATACCCTGCAGGTACGGGGTATTGTTGTTGGATGCTGCTGGGATATTGTCACGTTGTCCTGCATGAGCAAGGTGACAGTGTCTCTTTAGAGAATAAGTGCAATCCAAAGGGCACTTATTATTTTTGCCTTCCGCCCCTGACCTAATAGAAACCCAACCTCCCCATTTGCTTACTATGATCCAACACTCCAGGCCTCTGGTGTTTAATGACATCCGGCCACGCAAGCCCTCTCTCTTCTAGTCGTGCCTGCACAGTAGAGCCCCAATGACTTTTATGAGACTTGTCTACCTCTGCCTCCTGTCCAGGAAATGCAGGAATATGATCCTCATAGTAGTCTATGGGTCTCTACTGTGCATGCATGGCCATAAGAGAGAGAACTTGTGATGCTGGATATCAGCAAGGAAAATGTTTCTGCATGTAAATTTAATATCTAAAAATGATCAACTGTAAAAGGAGGCTGCTTTTTGGGGACAATACAGATGAAGCAATAGGGCTTAGTCACTTTGGTATTTGATTGCAAGCACATTACATTTACAGAGCGGACAGTCACCAAGACATTTTTTTATTTTGTGTGTGCTCAGTAATCAACTTGCATGTTTGTGCTTTATGTATTTTGTGCAAACAAACCCATATCCGATCCAGAGAACGTGTAAAAACAGAGCAGCAATCTAAAATTGTTGGCTGTTGCTCTCAATCTTCCTTAAATTATAACAGGATCTAAAAGGCAGACTATTTTTTCTGGATATGGCAAACAACTAACAATACTGGAACAAGAGTAACTGGTGATAAATAATTACTTTCCGTTTAGCATTTCTGCTCACTAATGTGTTTTATTTCTTTATGAATGGGAACTATTTCAATAGCATGTAAAATGTGTCTAATGTAATTTCATGATGTATAAATAAATATTTTTTTATATTTTTCAAAGCTTGCCATTTTTATTTTTATTGTTTGAAACATATTTTGTGTCATTATATTTTGAGTCTTTCCATTGAGTCATCCATTTGAATTTTGTATACACAGGGGCAGATCCACAAAAGAATTACGCCAGCGTATCTATTGATACGCCGCGTAATTTTAAAGTTCCCGCGTCGTATCTTTGTTTTGTATCTACAAAACAAGATACGACTGCATCTGGGATCTATCCGACAGGCGTACATCTTAGTACGCCGTCGGATCGGAGATGCATTTTTTCCGCCGGCCGCTAGGTGGCGTTTCCGTCGAATTCCGCGTCGAGTATGCAAATTAGCTAGTTACGGCGATCCACGAACCTACGTCTGGCCGGCGCATTTTTTTACATTGTTTGCGTTCGGCTTTTTCCGGCGTATAGTTAAAGCTGCTATTATGAGGCGTACTCCATGTTAAGTATGGCCGTCGTTCCCGCATCGAATTTTGAATTTTTTACGTCGTTTGCGTAAGCATTGGCTTGTTCCGGTTTAATTTCGAGCATGCGCAATGGGATACCCCCACGGACGACGCATGCGCCGTTAAAAAAAAAAGTCGTTTACGTCGGGTCACGACGTATTTACATAAAACACGCCCCCATCACATCAATTTGAATTCCGCGCCCTTACACCGCCAAAGATACACTACGCCGCCGTAACTTACGGCGCAAATTCTTTGAGGATTCGAAAAAAAAAAAAATTACGGCGGCGTAGTGTATCTTAGATACGCTACGGCCGGCAGGTATATGCGCCGCGCTACGTGGATCTGCCCCTCAGTGTGTATTGGTATTATCAATGTCTTTTCTCTGGAATTGTTTTCTTTAAACAACAAAGGCAAAGCTACTAGCAAACCTTTGATCTCCATACCCGGTATTGCAAGCTCCATGTCATTTTTAGTCAGGCAACATTGTCCTCTGTATGTACAGTTGGCAGCAATAATGTTCAGGTTTGGAGAATGAAAAGTGTTTACTTTAAATAAATCTATGCTAGAGGAGAGCTGCAGGTAATAGTGCCTCTTGGCCATTGTTTTTGACCTCAGCTATATTAAGACATAATTCACCCCCCCCCCCCAATTCACAACTACTAATTACTCGTTTGTCTGAGCTTTTCTTAATATTTCTTCTTAAAATGACTATCTATGTGGATCTTAAGACCCATGGTGACCTTTCAAAATGCATAGATATTACTGTCACTCTCTTGGAGGAACAATTTTTCGGAAAAAAACTGTCTATCCTGTCAGTTTTTGCCAGTCATTTTAGAAAATTCAATATTTTATTCTCTATCACCAGTTTGCCAAACATTCTCTGCACAATCATTAATTGGATTCGTGATTGTAGCTGTAAAGTAAATTATAGCATGGTTCACCAAACTTAGCCACTTACTGTATGCCATACATCTGGGTTTCCAATTCTTTAATGGGAAAATCAATGTCCTATCAACATTTGATACATTATAAAATATTAGCTAAACCATCCTCTTTTGCACATCGATTTGGAGGGGGAGAAATATTAAAGTTTATTAATGATTCACTCATTGCTTCCTATAAAGGTTGGCCACACTTATTCCTGCTTTTTCCCACATTTCTCAGTTCATGTATTTACTGTTCTTCAGACATACTGGAAATGATCCAACAAAGGGAAGAGGGGAGGGGGGGAGAAGCACCAGGCGACCAATAGTGTAGCACAGTTTAATGAGTTAAAAACATGTACTGTAAGATCAGTAACAGGTTCAACTCACAGGATGACAGTAGTGACAGTCTATGCCCAGATGGGCTGTGGTGAAGATCCCACACAGGATCATGGAGTAATCCTTGCCACAGCAGATGGCTTTGTGAACCAGGAGAGTAGATGCTGTGAACACGAGCAGTCGTGGGCTAGTCGACACCTGTCAAACCTCGAGGGGAACTGACCATTTAGAACGCGTTTCAGAGGCTAGTCACGCCTCCTTCGTCAGCCGATGTCAAGTACCTGTTACTGGCAAGGGCCTTGGGACATCTGGAACACTGTCTACCAAAAAGGTTTTCCGTGCTGAAATACAATATGCAATCTCTTAAAAGTCCATGTAGCGCAACTAAAGTTAGAATGTTTATTTAGGATCAAGACTTACATACATAACAACAAAAGTGAATAGATACTGTATCTTAATGCATTTCATGCTAAAGTTATAAGGCTGATTAAATGCTATGGCGCAAAACACGTTAAGGTGTCCATTCTATTGTGTTACTCAAGTGATCCATTATCTTAAATTGTATTTAAACTCTTTTTTAAAGCTTACTAGAACTTCAATATGGTGACATTTTGTTTTTTTCCTTTTATTTTCATTTGGTGATCCTGCTAGTAATACACTTCATAAAAAGAGTTGAAACTAAAGCACCACACCTCTGCTAAGAGGTCCAGTTACAACTTTATTCCATTAAAGGTCAAGGGTACAATTCAAAAAGTAGCCAGCGGGTTTTTAGGGGTCTAAGTGCCCCCTTTATCAGAGCTAAATAAACCAAAAGAGTATTTTCATATCAATCTGAGATCCATACAATATCCTCTCCACGGGGTCATAATTAAAACCAAACATTCAATAGTAATGAGAGTGTCAAAATATTTACACAAAAATTAGAACACAAGAGCTGATACATTGTGGATGATATGGTAATCTAATAAGAATGAGAGAAAAAAAATGGTTAAGTTCTTGAAACTGGTATGTGTATAAACTGAACCATACACACATTCAAGGTGGATGGGGGAATTCTCCACAATGAGCCTTTGTATTTTCACACCAATGAGACTTCCCTGCCGTCAGAATATACTGATACAGTAAGTGCTGCTGGCTATAGCCAGCAGTACTGATCGAGCAGGGAAAATCCAACAGGGCGTTTGTACAGAAGTTGATGACTAGATTGACTACTGTAAAACATACCTAGCCATACATGGATCAAAATTCTGCTGAATCGGCCAAATTTTTATCCATGTATGTCCATCTTTTGGCTGAAAGAAGGGTTGGTTATTTCGAACTGAAAGCACAGCAGAGCAAACTACAACAATGATAATAATAACAGTTACACAAATAATACAGTTTCACAAAAAAGATAATATCAAAATCACTTAAATAAATAAGGAGTACTCAAAATTTGGTTCAAGGGGGCAAAGTTTATACCTCCCAGTCCCTGACTTAAGGGGTGCCCTAAATATAGGAGATACACAGAGGGGCTATACTGTAATTCACAGTTCCTCCTTATCACGCTCCCACTGGCCATGGATAAACAGTATATCTGTTGGTAGCCAGCATTGGGGCCCAAAGTCTATGTAGGAGCAGTCAAACAAAACTTTGCAATTCCAATGAGAAAAGGGAAAGACTCAGAAAAAATGTCTGGGGATCCTAGAAGGGGTAGTGTTGTCTCTTAAAGGCAGGCATGCAATTAAGATGGTGGCCAAAGGTCCTGTGCCACTCTAGAGCCAGACACAAAGTTTCCTTCCTTTACTCCTTTTGATGGGCCAACCTGAATGGTCATTGAATACAATGAGCAAAAAGGGAACCCTTAAAAAACATATTTTTTCAAATTTTTGTCAAAAGGGATTCCTTGAAAAAATGTTCAAGTCTCAGGCAACACCTTCTAAAATTATATCTAGAGCTCACAGTACATTCCTGTCATCGGAACCATTTATTCTCCCCTCAAGGAACTCTTAGCAACCATTGGAGGATACTCAGGATTCCATGGAATCCTGGTTGAAAAAGACTGGCTTACATATTGTAAATTATTACTAGAAGAAAACTAGTATATATATATATATATATACTGAAATAATTTCTGTGCTCTACTTATTAACTACATGCCGAGCAGCCGCAGTTCTACGGCGGGAGGTTGGCTCTCCTATGCGAGAGCCGTAGCTCTACGTCACCTTGCGAAGCAGCCACTAGGGGCGCGTGCGCGCCGCCGGAGGCGCGCGTCCCCCGCTCGCTCCTGACTCCTGCGCGCATGCCCAGCGGTCGCGATCACCGCCGGGCACCCGCGATCATTCGTTTCAGAGCGAGAACCGGGAGCTGTGTGTGCAAACACACAACTCCCGGTCCTGTCAGGGGAGAAATGCGATCTGTCATTTCCCCTAGTCCACCCACCCCTTCAGTTAGAACACACCCAGGGAACATACTTAACCCCTTCCCCGCCACATCAGGGGTTAACCCCTTCTCTGCCAGTGGCATTTTTATAGTAATCAATGCATTTTTATAGCACTGATCGCTATAAAAATGCCAATGGTCCCAAAAATGTGTCAAAAGTGTCCGAAGTGTCCGCCCTAATGTCGCAGTACCAAAAAAATCGCTGATCGCCGCCTGTACTAGTAAAAAAAATATATAAATAAAAATGCCATAAAACTACTCCCTATTTTGTAAACGCTATAACTTTTGCGCAAACCAATTAATAAACGCTTATTGCGATTTTGTTTTTACGAAAAATATGTAGAAGAATACGTATCGGCCTAAACTGAGGAAAAAAATAGTTTTTTTATATATTTTTGGGGAATATTTATTATGGTAAAAAGTAAACAATATTCATTTTTTCAAAATTGTCGCTCTATTTTTGTTTATAGCGCAAAAACTAAAAACCGCAGAGGTGATCAAATACCACCAAAAGAAAGCTCTATTTGTGCGGAAAGAGGGACACCAATTTTGTTTGGGAGCCACGTCGCACGACCGCGCAATTGTCAGTTAAAGCGACGCAGTGCCGAATTTGACCAGCAATATGGTCCGGGGCTTAAGTGGTTAAATAGTAATTTTGAGTAGCAGTATGCCCTACCATTAAAACAAATATATGTGCTACTGGACTTAATTATAAGTAAAACCAAAAGGGAATAAGAGCGCACAGGCTCCTGGTGCAATAACATCTTTTTATTGGATATAAAAATAATAAAATCGATTCACTCACAAGTAAAGGTGAAAATACAGCGTCAAACAGTTCCTCCAATAGATGGACACATTAATGCTTGGGAGTAGATAAAAAGACCGCTGGATGGAAGCACGGATGTATCCCTTGTCAAGGCTCTCTATTAGAGGAACTGTTAGACGCTTTTTATTCGCCTTCACTTGTGAGTGTATCGATTTTATTCTTTTATATCTGTAGCGCCCACCCCAAATTTAGAGGGCGCTATTTCAAATTTATGGGATGTCTGGGCCAATACTCTGGCCCAGACCTGTTTGATTAATACAAATTTGCCTCTGTTCTGGCTGTGGTACTACTTGGTAGTTTTCCCTTGTTGCCTGCAGGTGGCATTGCCACTATGGGCCCCTGTTGAAATGCAGGTGTACCATGGTTTGTTGGGTGTCTTTTCTCGGCAGCAGTACAGTGGGAGTGGTGACCTCGTTGTGCATGCTGGGAGGGGATACTTAAGGGGCAGACGCCGTTGATCAAGGTCCTTCGCCTCGTGGCCCTACTGGCACGAGGTGCGTGTGTATCGGACATCGGTCTATTGTGTCTCGGGTGAGTGTCTCGCTAGTGTCTCGGGTGAGGCCTGGTGACCTAATTAATGAGGGACCAGTTACATTGAAAGCCCTGCAGTTCGCCGGTTCGGCTTAAAGGCTCTTCTACTGCATGGCTGGAAGTTCAGGACTTTAAAATCCTGTGGCAGTGGATTCCTGGATGCATCCAAGTTCATTCAATAGGTCTGTGGCAGAAACAAAGTTCATCCAAAAGGTCTGTGGCAGAGACCACGTTCATTCTACGATAGTCTGTGGCAGAGATTGTCTGGACATTAGTTTGTGCATCATCCCGGCTGCTAGTCTATGTGAGAGGGGACTATCCGGGTGAGCAATACCCACTCAATAGTTGAGAGTGGAGACTGATTGACTTTTTTTGAGCATTCTGTACCGTGTGCCTGAACCTTCCCCTACTCTTCTCCTCCCTTCTGCTTTCTTTTCTTCAAGTTACCTTGCAGTGAAAAAATAAAACCAAATTGTTGAAGGTTTTACATCTGTCCGGACATTGCATTTACCATGGACTTTCCTCCAGGGTAGTGCTACATATCCAATAAAAAGACGTTATTGCACCATGAGCCTGTGTGCTATTATTCCCTTTTGTAGTGTTTTCACTTTGGATAATGGAGACTTTGGAGACTTTATTTGTTTTACTTTTTACTTAATTATAAGTGCATCTGCACCTTCAATTCTCTTACAGCCCTCCTCTAAAGTCCTACAATGCTGGCTCGATATTATTATAATCTTTTTTGCAAAATTAGAAGCCAAGGGTATACATTTTCATGAGAAACTAGTATTTGTTGCTCCTAGGTATCCTTCTAATTAAGAGACTCAGGCCCCATACACACGATAGAATTTATCCGCGAATATGGTCCAGCGGACCGTTTCCGCGGATAAATCCTCTCGTGGATTTCGGCGGATTTTCATGCGATGGTGTGTACTCACCATCGCATTGAAATCCGCGCCGAAATCCTCTTGCGATGACGTGTCGCGCCGTCGCCGCGATTATGACGCGGCGACGTGCGCGACGCTGTCATATAAGGAATTCCACGCATGCGTCAAATCATTACAACGCATGCGGGGGATCCCTTCGGACGGATGGATTCGGTGAGTCTATACAGACCAGCGGATCCATCCGTTGGGATGGATTCCAGCAGATGGATTTGTTGTGCATGTCAGCGAATATCCGATCTGCTGGAATCCATCCCAGGGGAGATATATACCTGCGGATAAAGATCCGCTGGCGTGTACACACCATAGGATCTATCCGCTGAAACCCATTTGATGGGATTTATCTGCGGATGGATTCTATGGTGTGTATGGGGCCATATAGGTGTAAACAGCAGATAGGCAATATCAATCCTGTTCCACAATGATGTGTTGTCTTCTCTGTGTAGTTTTTTGTTATAATGCTAGTGTATGCTTTCCAAGAAGGATTTAGTTCTTTACCTTGAGGAAACTTGCAATCCTATGAAAATATGTACGTTATGTGTGAATATCTCACACATTTCTAAACTTTTACTTGGCTTTCCAATATCTTTACAGCTTCCTGGACAGTTTGTTTACACTGAATAACTGCATTGCATTCCATATCCCTCTCATCTTGGCTACAAATTGCAAATCTGTCACGCTCATGTAAACCAACTTATGGGTGATGTTTTTCCAACCATCCGTTGCTCTTGATTGATATCTGCCTCTATATCTACCCAAACCACATATATACAGTTCTATCTTTCTATCTACAGTATCTGTATCTAAAAAGTAAAGATGATCACAAACAAAGAATAAGGCAAGAACAATTGAAAAAAAATAATATATATATATATATATATATATATATATATATATATATATATATATATATATATATATATATATATATATATATATATATATATATATTGATGTAGCACCATGCCCTAGTCCGACTAAATTTAGTTTTTGGTACTGCTGTACTCGGTAGAGTAGCAATCAGTTTTTTGGTCTGGTCAGGTTTCCCTAAGCTTGGTGGTCGATTGCTCCTGCTTGCCTCTGGAATAAGCTTCCATAAAAAGCTGGAAGGGTCAGCCACTGAAGTTATAGATATTCATCTGACCTCAGCCAAGCTAAGAAGGTGGATGGGGAGAAAATAAATGTTTGGGAGGCTTGATCAGAGTGTTCTTGCTGTTTGGGCCTTAACATGTGCTTGGCTGAGGGCCTAAATTATATCTGATTGAGAGACAATTGCTGGAGGGTATCACTTGCGGAGACTGGTCTGGAAAACTACCCTTTCTTTCTAACTGAAGAATGTTACATGGAGGCTAGGTGGCAGACACCTGTCTTTCGACATTGGGAGTACTTTACATTTGGATCCCAGGTGTGTATATGCTAGAGAGCAGGAGGTTTTGGCAGGAATAAAGAGAACGATTAGGTCGGTAGAGAGATGACCAGGGAGGGAATTGGAAGCTTTGCAGTGTGATATGTTAGAAACGGGCGTATTTTGGAGATGCAGCATGGGTTAAGGCAGCAAGCTTTGAACAGTGATTGAATGTGGGGGCGAAAGGATAGTTCAGAGTCCAGGATTACACATATAACCTTGGCATGTGTAAACAGGTTGATAGCTGTGTCATCGATCTTGACAGAAATCAGGGGAAGAGTCAAGTGGGAGAGAAAATATTATGAGTTTGGTTTTGGATAGATTGAGTTTGAGGAAGTGGTGTAATCAAGGCTGTTATGTGTGTTAGTAAATTAGTGATACTTGAGGAGACTGAAGGAATGAATTGAGAGGTAGGGAGATAAATTTGTGTGTCATCAGTGTAGAGATGTTACCGGAAGCCATGGGAGGCTATCAACTGACCCAATGGGGAGGTGTAGATCAAGAAAAGAGAGGTCCAAGAACAGAAATTTTGCCTGGGCAGGAAGGGGGTACATGTGCCCAGTAAGCAAGTGTTTAACAAGACTTGTGGAATATCATCTTATCCATATACTGTAGTGGTGTGAGCTGTTACACAAAAATTGTCACAGTCATTATTCTTTTACCATTTTTTTAATATTGTGTTTATTATAAGTAAAGTTTGTACCATTTTTTATACACTTTGGTTACTTGTGGTCTAAAAACTCCCCTGTGGGTATCACATATGCTGTGTATATATGTAACAAGGCCAGTATGCTGGCCTGAATTTATGGGAGGATCCCGGGGGGTATTTAACCAGCCCACTCACCTGTGGTCTTTGTCGGTTTCCTGTGAGCGATACCACACGTCACTGGGCCGACTCTTCCCAGCTCACCTCATGTTTGTGACTCCTGGCATTTTGATCGCAGGTGCATTTTGGCTTCTTCGTTCGTGGTCTTCGTCGGCGGTGCCCGCTTATTGTCGCAGGTACTTTCCGAATCTTTTGCATCATGTGCGATCTTGCAATTTGTTATGCTACCTGTCCTGCATCCTTTCGTAAAAAAAAGCCTGCTTCTGAGTTGTGGTCTGCCAAACATACAATTCATTTATAATTCCAAACCTCCGAGTCGCTGTCGGTCGTTGTCCGATATCACTCGCTGTAGGTTTCACTGGATATAAAGATTTACTGTCCATGGGGTTGCTGTCTCTTCCATTTAGAGACAATCATGTATTGTTTGTACAGGTTTCTGTGGCTGATTGAGGTGATAATTAGACCCATCTGGTGCCTTCTCTGCACTGGGTTAGCCTGGGGGGAGGGGTGGTTGGTTAGTGTTCAGTTTCAGATTAAGGGGTGGCATACACTCTACAACCAATTCATAGCAGATTAATTTAATACTCCTGATTCGTATAGGATTAATATCATATATTTACGAACTGATTCGGGTCACATACATTGCATACTTTCTACCGTTGCCATTCGTTGTTTTCCCCCATGCCGTGTGTTTTAGTTTGCTAAAACTAAAACACGTTTAGTTTGCTAAAACTAACCAAACCAAAGTCATTTTTTGTGCGTCATCCACGGCGCAACGCCATGCTCTTCAGATGTCTTGCACACCCACCGTGCTTTTCGCAGATCGAGTCTTTTTTCAGACTATTTGTACAAATTCTTTGCTTCACGCACCGTTTTGACAAATAACCCGTGCCATCAAAACCCCACTGTGGAACTTGCGAGTCATTCGTCAAGTCTCCATATGCAGCCTTATTTGAGCCTCGTGCAAGACCACGGTCTTATCGTGCAATTCATGAGCACATGCCACGTAGTAGGCCCATGTCACTTAGAAATGCACTGTCTATCATTTCAGTTATTTTACTTTAAATTACCCTCTGGTCGAATTGAGTCACATCAGTGACTCACCGGTTCATCCCGCTAGAATTGGTGCCAGAGAATTATGGAATTCTCACAGAAAACAGAGTGGGGAAAAGAGGGAGAGGCCTGGCGGTGATCTACAAGGCTCACCTCTCGGTCACTAAACCAGACCTTCAGACCTCACTTCCATTCATGGAAACCCTCACTCTGCAATTCCAAACAAATCCCCAGGACACTGTTCACATACTACTCTGCTGTAGACCACCAGGACCAAAAACGCACCTCCTCACGTTATTGACAGAATTCATCTCCACCTATACCTTAAACATCAAACATTTCCTGCTACTTGGGGATTTCAAGCTCTGGGCCAACTCCTCACAGGACCCCGTCGCTGATGCCTGCATTGACCATTTGGAAGGATTAGGTCTGCAGCAACTGGTATGTGGACCCACACATATTTCAGGCCACACGCTCGATCTTATCTTCAGACAAGATTTGGAAATTAACATATTGGGAAATCAGCCCTTACCATGGACAAATCACCATGCAATAAAATTCAAAGTCACTACAAACGCCCCCTTAAAAAAAAAAAAAAACCCGTTGACAACACACTGGACAAGATCCAAGAAGAAGCTCCATTCGGAACTCTTCAAAACTACATTGCACAACAAAATAAAAACAATTGATAAACATCAAACAGCGACAGAAACACAGCAGACATAGTAGCGCCGAAACGCAGAACGCGCATTCGGAAAAACATCTCCAGCTGGTTTAACGACCAGCTGTCGTTGTTGAAGCAGGAGCGCAGAAGAGCGGAAGCAGCCTGGAAAAGAAGCTCTACAGAGGAAAACAACATTATTTACTAGGTTAGGTAATAACTAAGAAATATCACAAAGAGATCTTTAAGGCCAAAAAAGATAATTTTTTTAATATCATCGCAAATGCCCCGAACCGCCCCCGCAAACTCTTTAATTTAGTCGCTCAGTCCATGAACCCAGTCTGCCTAGAGACTCCGAATCACAAGAATTTTGCAACGAATTATCGGATTGCTTCATTAACAACATTTTAAAAATCCATGAAATTATTCAGCAAAATAGATCCCCCATCGACTTCCCTTTAAACCAAGAAGCTAATATCCACACAAATATGCCGCAATCAACTAAATTCACTCTTAACCCCATCTCCATTGACACCACAAAAAAAATCATTAGTACTCTGCGAGACAGCACAGCGCCTAATGATATTATCCCCACAAAACTGCTAAAAGAATGTGCCGATATTGTGGCAACGGCGATCACGTACCTCATAAACCAGTCATTCAAGGAAGGCATGGTGCCAACCTTGCTGAAACAAGGCATAATTAAACCAATTCTAAAAAAAAACACCCTTGACCCCAAAGACCCAAACAATCGTCGACCCATAACAGGCCTAAATGTCTTCTCCAAGGTTATGGAGAAAGAAGTTGTACAACAGCTACAACATCATTTAGACATCCACAAATTACTCGATCCATTCCAATCGGGGTTTCCGTCCTGGTCACGGAACTGAAACAGCACTTCTCAAAATATAGGATGACGCTCTCGAAGACGAAAGAGAATCTTGTCTTCTGATACTGTTGAACCTAAGCGCAGCATTTGATACTGTAGACCACAAATTATTGCTGACTCGCCTAGCTGAAGTAGCTAGAGTCGCTGTCTCGGATTTACCCTGGTTCTCCTCCTTCTTGGAAAACCGATCTCAAATAGTGAAACTGGGTCCTTTCACTTCTGAAAAACGCACGTCCCTCAGGGATCCCCCTTGTCGCCTGTATTATTCAATATCTATCTCCGCCCTCTTTTTGAAATCATCAGTAACCAGAAGTTACTCTACCATTCCTACGCGGATGATACGCAACTATATTTTCGCATCTGCAACAATAAGGCCCCATACACACGGGAGGATTTATCCGCGGATACGGTCCAGCGGACCGTTTCCACGGATAAATCCTCTCGAGGATTTCCGCAGATTTCCATCCGATGGAGTGTACTCACCATCGAATCGAAATCCGCGCCGAAATCCTCTGGCGATGACGTGTCGCGCCGTCGCCGCGATTATGACGCGGCGACGTGCGCAACGCTGTCATATAAGGAATTCCACGCATGCGTCGAATCATTACGACGCATGCGGGGGATCCCTTCGGACGGATGGATCCGGTGAGTCTGTACAGACCAGCGGATCCATCCGTTGGGATGGATTCCAGCGGATAGATTTGATAGCATGTAATTAAATATTTATCCGCTGGAAATCCATCCCAGGGGATAAATATCCGCGGAAACAGATCCGCTGGAGTGTACACACCATAGGATCTATCCGCTGAAACCCATTCGCTGGGATTTTTCAGCGGATGGATTCTATCGTGTGTATGGGGCCTAAGGATCATCATTTCGGGCTAGAGAAATGCCTTACTTTGATAGAAAATTGGATGACGGAGAGTTACCTTAAACTCAACGACTCAAAAACAGAACTTCTCCTGTTTAACGCCAACCGAAAGAGACTTCCCGCACCAAAATGGACACCGCCGCCCATTCTGGGACAAACCATCAACCCTAGGACCAAAGTCAAAAGTCTCAGAGTCATTTTGGACACCCACATGACAATGGATGCACAAATAGGGTCAGTAGTCAGCGGATCCCACCATCTGCTGCGCCTGCTACGTAGACTCATTCCCTTTATCCCGAAAGAAGACATAGCAGTCATGGTGGGTACAATTATCAACTCCAGACTCGACTATGCAAATGCCCTCTAACTCGGACTCCCAAAATACCAAATCACTCGTCTGCAAGTCGTTTAAAATACGGCCGCTCGACTCGTGACTGGGATAAAACCATGGGAATCAATCTCACCTTCACTGAGATCCCTTCATTGGTTGCCAGTAAAAGACAGAATCACTTTTAAGGCACTCTGTCTGACACATAAGTGTGTTCAAGGAAATGCCCCCCAATATCTATGCAAAAAATTAAAATGTCACAACCCCAATCGCTTTCTGCGATTCACCAACCAAAATCTACTCCAGATACCCAAAGCCAGATACAAGTCCAAAGGAGAACGAAGATTTGGAATCCAAGGACCCAGACTATGGAACGCTCTACCAACCAGCATCCGGTTGGAGGTGAATCACCTGGCCTTTAGAAAAAAACTCAAAACCCATCTTTTCTGAGGGCAAAAGTACAGTAGGGAAAGGATACTAAGCGCCTAGAGGCGATTCAGTTCGCATGTGTTTTGCGCTATAGAAGTTTCTCACTCACTCACTCACTCGCTATTTTTTTTTCTTTCCATCTCATTCACTGACAGTAATTTCATTTGTCACATTTTGCTTTCCCTTCACTCCAATTTGAATCCAGTCGCGTCCGCGATACACTGATTCGTGTCAACTCGTGCTAGTCATTCTGGCTCATGCATTTCACGTGCCACAGTCAGGTCCGTTATCGGTCACAAATTGCAGCACACCTGTTAGCGCCACTGTCATGGCAAACATTTCAGTCGTTCATTTCACTTACCCTTCGATCTGATTTGAATCCAAGTCGCATCCGAAGCACCGGTTCGTCCCGGCGTGCCCCAGTTGTTTGTTGGCCTCATTTCAGTACATGCTCCAGTGTTCGCTCATTGTTAGTTGCACCTGCGGTGCACCGACTCGCGCCTCTGTCATGGGAAATTTCTGTCACTCATTTCACTGTCACGCATCTGATTTGAATCCACACACATTCTCATGTGCAGGTTTATCTCAAGCGTGCCCTAGTTGTTGCTGGCCTCATTTCAGTACATGCTCCAGAGTTGCTCGTTGTCAGTCGCATTCGCAGCACAGCAATTCATGCCTCTGTCATGGGAATTTCTGTCACTCATTTCACCTAAACGCATCTGATTTGATACCATGCGCGTTCTCACATGCTCCAGTCGCATCCTCATGCACCAATTCGTCCCAGCGTGCCCCAGTTGTTTTTTCTGCCTCATTTCAGTACATGCTCCAGAGTTGTTCGTTGTCAGTCGCATCCGCGGCGCAGCGATTCGTGCCTCTGTCATGGGAATTTCTGTCACTCATTTCACTGTCACGCATCTGATTTGAATCCACACGCATTCTCATGGGCAGGTTTATCTCAAGCGTGCCCTAGTTGTTGTTGGCCTCATTTCAGTACATGCTCCAGAGTTGCTCGTTGTCAGTCGCATCCGTGGCACAGCGATTCGTGCCTCTGTCATGGGAATTTCTGTCACCCAATTTCCACGAAATGCATCTGATTTGAAACCATGCGCATTCTCACATGCTCCAATTGCATCCTCATGCACCAATTCGTCTCAGCGTGCCCCAGTTGCTTTCGGCCTCATTTTAGTACATGCGCCAGAGTCCGGTTCATTCTCAGTCGCAACCACGGCACGACTGATCCGCGCCTCTGCCATGGCAATAATTTAATTAAACTGTCACACTGTCACTCCAATTCGAATCTAGTCGCATCCGTGATGCACCGATTCGTCCCGGTGTGCCCCAGTTTTTGGCCTCATTTCAGTACATGCTCCAGAGTCCGGTCATTGTCAGTCGCACGTGCGGCACACCGATTCATGCCTCTGTCATGGCAAAACATTTCACTGTCATGTATCACGTTCCGATTCGAATTCGGTCGCATCCTCATGCACCGATTCATCTCAGCATACCCCCCCAAAAAAAAAAAACAAGCACTCACCAACAGCCGATCTGAATCTAGTCGCTACGTCGGCCCTATGATTTGGATTCTCAGCAACCACAAACCCCTTCAACCTCTAACACCCTCAGCCAATCCGAGTCTAGTCATATCATTGGTGCAACGACTCAGATCCAGCACACGAGCCCCCCCGTCACCTTACATTCACAGCCGATCCGAATCCAATCGCATCATCGGCGCAACGATTCGGATCCTCGGCAATACAAACTTCACCAACCGATCCGAGTCCAGTCGCAGCATCGGCCCAACATTTCAGATCCTTCACAAAACAAACCCCACCGATGCTCACACCTCGAAATATTTGCATCAGCGATACAAATACAGTGGTACTTACAATTTGTTTTCACCTTTCTAATAAAGCTGCTTAATTGCAATTGTGGCTCAAATTGGTCATTTATCTCCAGTAGCAACTCGGCTGCTCACCTATTTTTTGTCGCGCTCACACGCAAACTAGCTTTCACTACGCATATCGTTCCTTCAAGTTGACCTGCATCAGGTCAGTTCTCCAAGACTTCACCCACACACGGGGGTGTACTAAGAAGCAGCTTCAATCTCTCCCGGGATGCTCAATTTGCAGTTAGGATAATTCCCCAGGGTCGATTTTTTTGTATCATGCCTCCTGGTCTTCCTCTCCCAGACACAGGACCCCGATCAGATCCTTAACTTAGACACCGCGGCAGTAGAGGACCTGTCAATATGGGAGGAGTTCCTTACTACGTGAAACAGTATCAACGTTATACCATCAATATCGCCCCCATCGACGCAGGTAGTGGCAGATGCCACAGTCTCCACAGGCTTTTTGGCCACTATTGGTTTGCAGGACCATGGCCTCCAGAGACACTCTTAATCCCAGGGTTTACTCCCTGTTTAAACAGTACCCGATCGTGGCAGCCGCTCAGCTCTGGGGTCATATCTGGACAGGACGAACCGTGGCCTTCACCACCGACAACCAGGCCACAGCCGATATTATTAGTAAAAGGAAAGTCCAAGTTATGTCCTTCCTACGCAGGCCTATACAACTAACCCCACAGCACCAGTTAATGTCCACTATCCTGGCTAGTTCCCCATTTGGCCTTCTACCCAGCCTGGTCATTCAAGCACCCATCTACTCGGCCTACCACGGGTTCTTGCGGCCTAGCGAGTTCACCCGCAGCTACCCCAACAACCAAGTTCTACGTAGACCTTACTTGGCTCGCTACCACGACCATTTCATCCTCCACCTGGCACTATCCAAAACCCAGCGATCAGGCACTGGGGTAGACATCCAACTCTTAAACAAACAATGTCTGGTGTGCAGTAACCATACTCGATCGCCTTTTGTCACTCTTACCTGAACAGTCAAACTCTTATGCCTGCCAGTTTGTCAAACACGTGAGAATTCATTCGGGCACAACCAACCATAGGAAGTTGATCCAGGGTCAACCCGATCGACTCTCGGGGATCAGGAAGGAATTTTCTCCCCTGCTGTAGCAATTGGCCTAGGCTCGGCTGGGGTTTTCGTGCCTTCCTCTGGATCAACGGGGGGGCGGTTAAGTCAATTTGGGTCCTGTCACCTTCACTCACTCTTCCACGCTAACCTACACCTCAACCCCAGTGCTCCAGTCACTCTTATCATATTGGAGCGGCCTCGGCCACATCCCGGCGTGGGATCCCTGATCACGACAACTAAGAGACTTGACAGGTGGAAGTCTGCCTGCTTCACCCAGCGTTCACCAAACTTGCTCAATGAATAAAGCTAAAACCAATAAAACTACACCCATACCTGAATGTTTTGCCCCCTTATTTTGGCATACTGTCCATCAGATCAGGGCACACTTCAGGTCCATTTCATGTGGTAAGGCCCTGTACACATGATCAGTCCAAACTGATGAAAACGGACTGAAGTTCAGTTTCATCGGTTCACCGATGAAGCAGACTGATGGTCTGATGTGCGTACACACCATTAGTTCAAAAACCGATCGGGCCAGAACGCGGTGACGTAAAACACACGACGTGCTGAAAAAAACGAAGTTCAATGCTTCCAAGCATACGTCGACTTGATTCTGAGCATGCGCGGGTTTTGAACCAATGTTTTTGTGTACTAACCATCGATTTTGACCGACGGTCAGCCGTCCATCAGTCCGATTTTAAAGCAAGTTCTAAAACTTTGGTCTGAAGGACAAAAGTCTGATGGGCCATACACACAGTAGGTTTGGACTGATGAAACTGAACTTCAGTCCGTTTTCATCAGTTTGGACTGATCGTGTGTACAGGGCCTTAGTCTTATGTTAAGTCTATCTATCTTGTTCATATCCGTATCAGAAATTGCATATATATTCTTTCATCTGTTGCTTTGTACATGTGAAAGATAGTCTTGAATACAAGCTAGATCCCATGCTTCCAATAGCTAGCGGTATTTAAAAAAAAGATTACATGCCACAAGGGGTGGTGCTTGTATAGAAGGGGTACCATCATTTCGGTGTGCAAAGGGCCACATGATTTCGAAATTCCTAATGAAATCCAGCATAAAATTACTAACACTGCATGGCATGATTGTTGTTATACAAATGTACCACAGTTTGTTGTGGTCAGCAAGTATTTCTAATTATTATTATGCAGTATACAGTGCTTTACAACATGAGGGCAGACAGTACAGGTAAAATACAATTCAATACAGGAGGAATCAGAGGACCCTGCTCATTAGAGCTTACAATCTAGGTGGGAGGGTCTGATGGAGAAAATTAAAAGCACAGTTGTTAGGTAGGGGGAAGAATAGGATTCTCTGAAGAGGATGGTTTTCAGGGAATGTCTAAAAGCAAGCAGAGTAGGAGATAGACAGATTGGGGTAGGGAGTACCATAGGATAGGTGAGGCTCAGGAAAAGTCCTGGAGGCTAGCATGGGAGGAGGTGACAAGGGAGCTAGTCAGCAGGAGGTCTTCGGAGGAGCAAGTATTTTGTGACTGAGATAGTTATGTAGCTGCAGCCGAGTTGTGGATGGCTTTGTAAGTTGTTGTTAGTATTTTGAATTAAATTTGTGGGGTGAGTGGAAGCTACTGGAGGGATTGATAGAGAGGAGTAGCAAACACTGAAGGTGGATGAGCCTGGCAGCAGCATTTATGATGGACAGAAGGGGAGATAACCTTTGTAAAGGTAATCCCATGAGAAGGGAGTTGCAGTAGTCGAGATGGAAGATGACCAGGGAGTGAACAGAGAGCTTTGTGGTGTCATTGGTTAGGAAGGCGCGTATTTTCAGGAATGTTGTGGAGGTTGAGGTGGCAAGATTTAGACAGTGATTGGACATGGGGCCAAAAGGATAGTTCAGAGTCCAGGATTACAACTAAAACCTTGGCATGTGGGGATGGGCTGATAGTAGTGCTATCAATCCTGACAGAGAAATCAGGGGAAGAGGCACATGGGGTAGGAAAAAATAGAAGCTTGGTTTTGGATAAATTGAGTTTGAGGAAGTGGTGTTCCATCCAGGCTGATATGTCTGTTAGTGAATTTGTGATACGTGAGAAGACTGAAGGAGTGAATTGAGGGGTAAAGAGATAGAGTTGGGTGTTGTCAGCGTAAAGATGATTTTAGAAGCCATGGGAGGCTATTACATGATCCATGGACAAGGTGCAGATGAACAATAAGAGAGGTCCAAAAGAACCAGTGAAGAGTACAGTCACAGAGATCATAGACATGGAGTTTTTTGAGGAAGAGGGGGTGGTCCACTATGTCAAAGGCAGCAGAAATGTTCAGGAGTAGAAGTAAAGAATAGTTTCTATTGGATTTAGCTGTTAGCAGTTCATTTATCTTATAAGAGCAGTTTGCATAGAGTGTTAAGGGCAGAATTCAGACTGAAGGGGATCAAGAAGGTCGAACTCGAAGCAAAGCAAAGCAAAAGCCGGTGTAAACAGGACTGTAAGCTAACTATTTGATTTAGTGACAAGGGCTTTGACTGGCGTTCTGAGAACTTTAACAAAGTCTGTCCAAAGCCTTGTTTTGAAGCAAGTGTAAACTAGCCGTTAATGTGTGTTGAAGCCGAAGCAAGTGTAAATGAACCCTAATTGTTAGGCAGTTGGAGGCAGAGGAGGTTGAAGAGAGTGAAACTAATAAGGTAGTGGTCAGAGAGAGGGAAAGGAATGTTAGAGAGGTTGCATGGAGTGCATAGATGGGAGAAAACAAGATCAAGGCTGCAACTATCAGAATGAGTAGAAGCATGTATACATTGCTTCAGGTCGAAGGACGTAAGACTGAGAAGTTTGGAAGTAGCAGGAGTGTTAGTATTAACAGGGATGTTGAAGTCACCAAGTATGATTGTGGGGATTTCAGAAAAGAGAAAGTAGAGTAGTCAGGCAGAAAAGTCATCAAGAAAGGTGGATACTGGTCCAGGGGGCCACTAGATCACTTTTGCCAGGACCTAGATCACCTGCTGATGGCACTGTGCTTCCTAGAGTGGAAGGTTGTAGTTTTGGTGTCCACCAGTGGGTGTCTCCCAACAGGCTGCAAATCCACCTGATGCTGGCTTCTGGGAGGCTATTTGGGTCTTCTCCTACTAGTGCCACTCGCTCCAGAATTTTTCTGCTACCAGATTCTGTTTACCATTGTCCCTTTTCCTGCCCTGTACTCTGTAAAGAGGTAACTTTTTGTAACAATAACAGTCTATATAGCAGTATAAGTCAAAAAACAAAAGAAAAAGGGAAACAAAGAATAAGAGAGTGAAAAAATGACCTCAGAAGAGCTCAAGAAAAAAAGGGGTTACTTTTGGCAGCAAATTAATGATCTAAAAACTATTTTGATACGAAAATTAATTTATTGTGGTATAAAAAAAGATTAATTAATTTATTGTGGTATCAAAAGAGATTAATACAAAAACGAGATTCAATCTATTGTAAAAGTAGTACCTATGGTAGGTAACCTACCATGAACATTAATTACAAACGGGACATACAATGGACAACATAGAATCACGACACTTGTCCGGACTTAGGGAGTTCGGTCATCAGTTGTTCTGCACTATAATATTCAATGGAGGTAGTATAATTTGTAGGTTGGAAAAGGTAATAGTGTGGAATATAATCAGGGAAAACAATGTATCACCTGGCATCCAACCTTGATCAACCAATTAGTGCAATCACTGGTGACTGAGCCCTGTGTGTGAAAGGGGGAGGAGGAAAGAAAGCAATGAAAGTATTCCTGCTGCAGCAACGTTAACCATGGTATGAAATGGAGTCACGGATTGGTGTTAAATCCGTGACATGTACAAGAAAAAATGTATTAATTAAAATTGTTATTATTATTTCCATTTAATCCATAGTATTATATAGGTGGTACTAGATGGAGTCTGATTAGTAGAAACAGTCATAAGAGTTCATTCCTTCAATATATTGTTAGGAGGGAAAGATAGGAGTATACCTCATGTTCTGGATACAGGCCTATCAATGTCTTCCAATCGTCCGTGTAAATGGGCGAGTTAATGGCTGAATTTAAAGCTGCTTGATACTAAATAGTAATTGCTGTAGATATCATATGGGCGCATATGTGACCATCATTAGACTGCAATGTCATTATGAAACAATGCATAGTTGTATGCATAGAGCCATCGGTACATTGCCCATAGATCAATGGTATTCATCCAAAGCAGGGTTATGCTTCATTCATAAAGTTTTATGGTGGTACAGACCTTTTAGTGCAGGTAGCGGCATCAACTGTGTACGATGGTCAGTTAGGGGAGCCGATTCAGATGGTGTTGAGGCTCTCTATCAGTGGCGTCCCAATAGCGCAGGATTTCCTGTGTAGCGGGATATTCTATGTCCCTGTGGAAGGCATTGCTTGTTCAGCCAGATACGGCATCTCCGTCTCTATCTCGTTCACACGCTAGGGAAGTCACATGACGAGCGTCGGATGGTGATGTTGACGCGTTTCGCCGTACCCAATGGCGTAGCTTCTTCTAGCAGTATATAGCAGCCTGGAGGAGTCAAACTGTAGTCAAAACTTTTTTTCAATTTTTTTGCCATCTGTGTTCAATTGGAGAGATTTTCCTTTCCATAGGAAATGGAGGAAAATAGAGGAAATAGATGAAAAATAAAGGGGTATTCTTGGGACCCATACCCTAGGTCACCAGAACTAGTGTCTCTATTGGAGGATTTCCCCTATAGTACTGTTATGGAGACAACCCAAAAGTTGGTATATTCTTTTATGTTCACTTTCAATGATAATGGTAAACAGGCAAAATAGAGATGGTGAATCTCCCTAACAGGGGCAGAGGTAGCAATAAAAGCGATGACGCAGGACCAGAGAAGATGAGTTCAGGGGCCGCTCTGTGCAATACCATTGCACAGAGCAGGTAAGTATAACATGTTTCTTATTTGAATACAAATAAAATAGTCTTTAGTAACCCTTTACTTTCATGTTTCGTGTTATTATGAGGTCCTTTGTTCATTATACATGACAAAAGACCTCTGAGACTTGAAGTGTTTATTCTGTAGAGAAAAGTACGCTATTTAATCATCTATTGTATCCAGGGCTTTTTTTCAGCAGGAACGCGGGGGAATGCAGTTCCGGCACCTCCAGCTCAGAATGTATGTAATGGCAAAGGGGTGCTGGAGTGTACTGGAGGGTCTATTAATGCTGACTGCTGGGGGATCTATTGTTTCTGGAGGGGATCTATTGTTACGGGGGAGGGTCTATTGTTGCTGGGGAGGTCAGTTGTTGCTGGTAGGGGATCTATTGTTGCCAGTGGACTCTTATTCTACTGGGAGACAATAGTTGCTGGGAGACATCAACTGTTGAGGAGGGGTCTATTGTTGCTAGCTGTTCAGAGTCTATTGTTGCTGGGAGAGCTCCATTGTTGCTGGGATCTATTTTACTTCCTATCATATACAAATTACTTAGCACCACAAATTGATACTTGGTTCTGTATCCATTACTGAGAGGTGGGTAAGGGGTGGAACCAAGGAATGGTGCTTGGAGGTTGGTAGGGAATTGAACCAAGGAACGGTGCTCAGAGGTGGGTAGGGTGTGGAAGCAAGGAATGGTGCTCGGAGGTGGGTAGGGAGTGGAACCAAAGAATGGTGCTCAGAGGTGGGTAGGGTGTGGAACCAAGGAATGGTTCTCAGAGGTGGGTAGGGGGTGGACACAACAGGTGACTCGGAAGTAGGGAGTTCCTGCACCTAATCTCTGAGAAAAAAAGCCCTGATTGTATCTAATTGCAGAACTGATTCTAAGCTACTTTTTAGGCAAGCACCTCTGGCCGTGAGAGTCAATATTGGATCTCTGAGTTCCTCATCATGAGTTGTATGAGATATTTTATTAAACTACATATAGTCCCAACAAAGGCTGCTTTTGTTGTAATAGGCATCTTGCAACACATTTTTCAGTCTTTTTCTATTTTTGCTTGCTGGAATTACGCCCCAAACACAATATTATTTCAGGTATATAATGCCAATAATTTGCACAACTCTGTACATACTGGGCCAGATCCTCAAAAGAGATACGGCGGAGTAACTGCTGTTACTCCGTCGTATCCCTGGTCCTAACTATGGAACTGATCCACAGACTCAGTTTCCCATAGTTAGGACGAAGATCCGACATGTGTAATTGAATTACACTGTCGGATCTTAAGGATGCAATTCTAGGCCAGCCGCTAGGTGGCGAGGCCATTGAGGCCGGCGTAGAATATGCAAATGACCAGTTACGGCGATCCACGAACGCTCCGACGGGCCCGACGCTCTAAATCTACGTCGTTTACGTCGAGTTCTGCCGCGTAAAACTAGGGCTAAGCCCTAGTTGTCTTAAGCCATGTTAAGTATGGCCGTCGTTCCCACGTTGAATTTTAAATTCTACGTCGTTTGCGTAAGACGTCCGTGAATGGCGCTGGACGCCATTTACGTTAACGTCTAAGCAAATGACGTCGGAGCGACGTCAGTTAGCGCAATGCACGTCGGGTAATTTACCCGATGGAGCATGCGCAGTACGTCCGGCGCGGGAGCGCGCCTAATTTAAATGGGACTCGCCCATTTGAATAGGAAGGCCTTGCGCCGGACGGATTTAAGTTACAGCGCCGCAAAATTCCAGGTAAGTGCTTTGTGGATCGGCACCTAACTTGGGAATTTTGCGGCGGAGTAACTTAAATCCGAAAAGTTACGTTGCGCCGCGGCTTTGTGGATAACCCCCACTGTTCCTTCATATCAGTCCCCACTCTGCAGTTGCATATAGTCTAAGGTCCCTATCTCATATGCATACATACACACACACACACACACCCATACTAAGGCCAATTTAGACAGAATCCAATTAGGCCTGGTTCACACTAGTGCAATTAAAAATGCTTCTTGAGTCACACAGAATCGCATAACAAGAGGAATCCCAATATTTTCAATAGTGTGTGTTTACCTCAATGTGATTCCATGCGGTGCAATTTTGGAAAATGCACCAAAAATACTTTGGTGCAATCTACAGTGTGATTTGGCCCCACAGAGTATGCAAACGTCATCCAAAATGCCATCAAAGTCACATGAAAGTTGCTCTAGATATTCGTCCTGCAAATCAAGTCAAAATTGCATCAGAGCAATGTGAACGGAACCTACCAATATATCTTTGGAGTGTGGGAAGAACCCAGAGAACCCACATGAATCCCACACGAATCCCACACAACCACAGGAAGACCATACAAACTCCAAACAAAGGGCAAACAAACTCCATACAAACAAAATGCAGGTAGTGGCATAGCATTTAAACCTGGGATCCCAGGGTAGCAAAATTAATGATTTAAGGGTGCTGTACGGTTGCAGGGACTGTATAATGGGTTTTCTTTAAGTATTCCAAATAAATATTTTACTTTTTTCTGATCCGTAGTTAAATGTGTTATCCATTGCTCCACTGGCCCTTCTCATAGCATGTTCTTATACTCTATTATAAATAACCCATTATTTCTGAAGAAAAGTCCATTTTAGTGTTCTCATTTATTTTGAGAATAGATGTTTCCTCTAAGTTACTTTATGATCTTGTGAATGTTGTAAGTACAGTTTCCGGATGATTCAGGAAGGTCACTAAAAAGTTTATCTGCTCTGTGTTTCTGGAGCTAGACAAACAACAGATCATATCACAGCAGGCTTCTGATGCCCCTAATTTGTTTGAGTTTCAGCACTGAGTAAAAAATTTACAATCTCATTAAAATATATATTAATTTCTGCTTCTGAACCGTTTAACTCCTAATTTTCCTTTAAATATCCAAATTGCAAATACCAGTTGCCAATAAGATTCTGTGGGCCTGATAAACTATTGTTTTTCCAAATTTTTTGCAGCATGTGTGATGCAAACTTTACATGCAGCAAACAAACAACATATTGTACCTGATGTATGCTATAGAATGATTTGCAACACATGGATCATAAACTGGAAAATCACAAATTGCAATTTGCACAAGAATGTTGCAATTTCTGTGCACTATAAAAAAAAAATCTTTGTATATAAAAGTTGCAGATTTCTGCCTGGTCTGATCATATGCAAACTACAGATGCAGGACTGACTCCCTCTTATATATGTTTGAGCTGATGCTTAGCAGAGGGAGACTGAGCCGGGGGTAACAGCCTTCTTCATGCCCCCCTCTGCTTAGAGGAGACAGCCAGCAGGTTCCCTGTATTGAATGTTCAGGCAGACACTCACTAGAGAGGGAGCAGGCAGCGGGCAGCGCTCAGCTCTGTGCACTCTGCTGCCTGCACTTCTCTCTCTCCATAGCTATCACTTTCTGATTGTGAGGGAAAGAGAAGAAGTGATACAGTGAGCTGCTATAACTAGGTGTGCGCTGTCACTGTGAAATATGTACTGTGACAGAGGGAGGCTCTGTCACTGTAAGAATTCAGGAAACTGTGACACAGGATTCAAATTTAGGGTTATTGCAAAGTTCTAAACTATCATTTCTGAGCAGAGAAAGTTATGTTTTTGTCTTTCTCCAGATTCTGTACTTCTGGATCAGGACATTCCAGCCTGTGTCTAGGATTTGCTAGACACCTGCAACCTGGCTGACTACACAGGTGTGCAGGGTCATTATACAGTATACTCAGGTCTGAGGATAGCTCAGAGCTCCCAATTTGGAGACAGCTGCCAGTTTGGAGACCGCTCCTAGTGTGGGAGATGGAAGATCTCACCTGGGTTTAGAGGGCCCCAGTCAGAAGCAATGAGACAAATGTCTCATCGAGGGGTCAGAAGGCGCCAGCCAGAAGCCAAGAGGCAGAGGGTCTCATCGAGGGGTCAGAGGACCCAGCCAGAAGGCAGGAGACGGCAGCTCTCAGTTCCAGGAGTCAGGCTGGCTGCTGTTAGGAGTGTCAGAGAACCCCAATCTTTAAACCAGAGGTAGGTCATGCAGGGGGGTGCTACAGTTGAAGGCTAGAGAGCCAAGTGTTCCTGGAGAGCTGGACAACACATTTAAAGGGACTGGTAAGAGAAGCAACAGTGTTGCCAACAAGTGAGCCAGGTGGCTAGGTATTTTGCATGTTATTTGGAAGAAACCCCTGCATGGTCAACTGATGTACATATGAACTTTCCATTTATTGCATAAAAGTGGGCTGCCATACCCTAAAATACAGTTTGGGACTGGCACAATGCATTGTAAATGCACCTATCGCTTGAGTTTAATCAAAAGTGCTGTGCATGCGCCGTCCCGTGGCCGCATCCCTGTGCGCATGCTCAGAATCACGTCGGAACTACTCCCTAAGATACGACGGATCACTGCCTACGACGTGAACGTAACCTACGCCCAGCCCTATTCACGTACAACGTAAACGACAAAAGATACGATGGCTTGTGTTCCCTGGTCCATACCTTTACATGAGTTGCGCCTCCTATATGGGGAATAACTTTACGCCGGACGTACGACTTACGCAAACCACATATATTATGCGCCGGGCGCAAGTACGTCTGTGAATCGGCGTATCTCCCTCATTTGCATATGTGCATAGAAAATCAATGGGAGCGGCAAATACGCCCAGTGTAAATATGCGCCCACTATACGCCGGCGTAGGAAAGTTACGTCGGTCGGATGAAGCCTATTTTTCAGGCGTATCTCAGTTTATGGGCACGGCGCATAGATATGATGGCACACACTTACGCGGCGTATCTCGAGATACGTCGGCGTAAGTGCTTTGTGAATCCGGGCCAACGTATTTAAGAATTAAAAGCAGACCTTTGCCTCATTTCATTAAATATCACACCAGCATACAACTCTGCATGCTTATATGAAATCAACTTACATCTTTCAAACAAACATTTTTTTTTTTTATTACAGTACTTGCAATTAATGTTTTTCTACTTCCTGCTTTCTTGAGACACTGGTGATGTAACCCTGGCCTCACAGCTGCATCCTGGAAAGTTAATTTCACCTATTCTAGGAGGCAGACTCAGATAGCTAGATTCAGTAAGAGTTAGGTCAGCGTATCAGTAGATACGCCGACCTAACTCGGAATCTGCGCCGACCTAAGTTTAAGTGTATTCTCAAACAGAGATACACTTAAACCTATCTAAGATACGACGGCTTGCGCCGTCCTATCTTAGGGTGCAATATTTAGGCTGGCCGCTAGGTGGCGCATCCATTGCGGTCGGCGTAGAATATGTAAATCACTAGATACGCCTATTCACGAACGTACGCCCGGCCGACGCAGTACAGATATGCCGTTTCTGTAACACATTATCAGGCCTAAAGATATTCCATCAAATAGTTGGAATAGTAATGTTAAAGTATGGCCGCCGTTCCTGCGTCGAAATTCGAAAATTTTACGTTGTTTGCGTAAGTCGTCCCTGAATAGGGATTTACGTCATTTACGTCCACGTCTAAATCAATAGGACCGTGCGGCGTACTTAGCCGCAATGCACACTGGGAAATGTAGGCGGACGGCACATGCGCCGTTCCAAAAAAACGTCAATCACGTCAGGTCAAACCAAATTATCATAAAACACGCCCTCTCAGCCTATTTTGAATTAGGCGCGCTTGCGCCCGCCGCATTTACGCTACGCCACCGTAAGTTAGGAGGCAAGTACTTTGTGAATACAGTACTTGCCTCTCTAACTTAAGGCGGCGTAGCGTAACTACGATACGTTACGCTACCTGGATCTGGATCTGGTCATCTCTTTTCATGACTTCCCTGCAAGCTTTGCAGCTTCTCCTCTGCTGTTTACTTTCAAATTTGAAGGACTATATATCCCATGGTACCTTGCTGTCTGCAATCAGTGATTCGTCTACTGACTCTGCTTCCTGAAACTCCTCTCAGCACCTCTGTAGTTCAAAAGGCAGGCTCTGCGAGCTCTGTAACACAACAGTGCCTATCAACAAGGGACAGAATTCAAGGAAGTAAATGTGTGGGGATCTTTATGAAGTAAAATTTTACGATCGTTAAGATTAGTAACAGTAGGTTAGAAACAGTTAAATTGGGATACTAGGAAATTTATACAGAAATTAGACATTCTAATGAATCATATAGACAAAGGTATGTAATACTCATGGTATGTGATTTTAAAATACCGTAAACCACTTATACCAAACAGTGTTTTCTTGAACATGAAAATTACAAGACGGTTTGATGATAAGTCACAAGATTATTCCATTTTAAAATCACATTTCAGATAGCATAGCCCTTTTAAAATTACATTTCAAACAGCATATCCTTCAATAATCTTGTGAAGAGCACAATATTAAAGAAAAATCACATAGTGGCACATAATAAGTGATATTTATACAGTACACTACAGAAAGATAACACAATTCATACAGACAGGACTGAACCCAGAGATGAATAAAGAAGTCTCTACAAGAAAACACGTGATCACACATCCTCCTCTCTGAGTAACAATGGCACTCCAACCATGGTGGTCTTATGCGACTGGTTAAGACAGTCATGCTCAATCCATTGCCCGCAGGCCTCAAACTTATGGCAACCCACACAGCCTCCTTTGGGGGCACGCAGCATCTGTCATACACAAGAGGCTAGCTCCCCACTACTCTGCTTTTTCCTAACACACAGACATGGGGAAAGGAGCCTTTAGCTGAGTGGACTACATATAGTGGCATTCATACACAAGTTCTGAAGGTTGATTCTTACAGTTGTTTGATGAGCTTGGTGTCATCCCGGTTGCACATGAGTGCGTTTTGTGTAATTGTATCTTTGCTTCATAAAGATGTTTATTGTACTACTAAGGCATGTGCTTCCTTGCTCTGTTTTTTTTTGTTTATATTGTCCACAGTCCTTGTTTTGGCAATCCAAGGGATGGCTGCAAAGACCCTGATATAGTGAAGGCTGCAACACTGGTTCGGAGCTTTTTTGGCTGGTTGTATCTGAGTGCAAGAATGTGATTAATGAGTAAAAATTTGATTTTTATGATTAACCACTTGCGGCGGGGTGGTGTGACAAACCTAGCTGGGGCAGGGTTTTTTGGAGAGAACTTGGAGCAAGCCCTTTACCCACTGACTATGGGCCCTGTTTTTTAAGGGAACACTACTCTTTGGAAGATGTATACTGGGGGAATCCTTGGAGTGGTCTTGTTACTTTGAATTCAAGTCTGTGTCTCACCAAGACACACAGGTTCCGGGACTCTAAGCCTGGGGTCCACGATAAGGGCCTAGATGTCACATGTCCAGCAAGGACTGCTCCACACTATGGGACTCCTGTCTGGGGTTACCTGCCATAATGTGTTTATTGCAAGTACTGTAGGTCTAGTGTTCCTCCTAAGGGTGTTTCACCCATTGTTATTTGTGCTAATTAACTCACCTATTGTCTGTCTTCTGGCAAACCATTGTGAGTTGTGTTTATAATGAAAATGGCAGAAAACGGATGGACAGCCGCACACCAAAAAACTCTTGAGTTGTCTTTATTGAAGAAACATAAGCAAACACTGCAGATACACAGCTAGAATCGTATACAGCTGTATACGATTCTTGCTGTGTATCTGCGTGTTTGCTTATGTTTCTTCAATAAAGACAACTCAAGAGTTCTGTGGTGTGCAGCTGTCTATCTGTTTTCTGCCATTTTCATTGCCTAGTGCATTGCCAGCACCCATATTTAGCTGGACTTATCCACGATTGCACTCGGAACCTCCCTGGAGCGGTGAACCCCATTTCGCTGAGTTGTGTTTATACTTGTAATAATGTGTACTGTACTTTCTGAGCTAGAAACCAGCAAGTCTGACCTGAAATGAAACCTCTGAGTCATCCAGGTGGCTAATTAACGTAGTGTTTATGGTATATGTCTGGAATATGGCTCCAGATGACGTCTAGAGTGACGAAACATGCAGAGGAGCTACAGAACGTCTTAACGTCACTTCTGGTCAGGGCGGTAGATAGAATTTTTCTCTGCGCTTGTGTCAGCAGTTTATGTCTGTAAATTTATAAGTGAATGTGAGTATATCTCCAAACTCTTTTACCCAAATAAAACGTTTTTTTTTTTTTAAGCGGTATCAGGCTATGGGCACCCTTCTCTTCTTTATATGTTAACCTTGGAGGAACGTTAATATCACAATAAGCATTGATTATTTCCCAGAGTGCTACACAGTGGCAAATACTGTGGCTGCATAGCACCCCAGGTGGGGTAAGAAGCATCCGGTGAGTGCATTCATAATAAGAGCACGGATAATATCACCTGCACTGCAATCAATTTATTAAGAGGAGAAGAAACAGCAGTGTTATTGTGGATAAAACGCACTGGACACTTTTTATGAGCACTTTATAATAACTTATTTTGTTTACTATAGCACTTAAAGGGTCACTAAAGGAAAAACAATTTTTTGCCTAAAATTAATGTCTGCAAGGTAGACAGACAGAATAGTGTAATGATTCTTTTAAAAAAATGAGTAAATACCTATTAAATTCCTTCACCTATATCCCCTCCGGCATTGTAGTTTCTGTTCTCTCATTCACTTCCTGGTTTGAATTGCTCGTTAATGTAAGAACTACATTTCCCAGTATGAACTGCGGCACGCCCAGTAATTCACACCTCCTTGAAGTCTCTAACACGTAGAGAGCGTCCTGCCACACAGATGTAGTCCCCAGGAGGGGGTGAGCACGTTACTGACCACCGCAGTAAAGCCTCCCATCACGGTGGTCTGTAAAATCAGACAAGCAGGAAGTGAACAGAACAGAGAAGAAATAGAGCAACTTCTGAGCAAAAACGAACAATGAGGAAGTGAAGAGAGGAATGTCTGCAGGTAAAGGATGCTTATTATGAAAAAAAATGTTTTCCTTTACAACCCCTTTAAAGTAAAATGGACTTATAGCATTATATTTTGTTCCCTATAGCACTTAAAGTAAAACTGACTTTATTTAAGTTTGTATTGTGGTTTTTCACTGTTACTTCTCAACATTTGAGTTTGTTACTAAGGGCCAGATTCACGTAGAAGTGCGGCGGCGTAACGTATCGTATTGTTACACCGCCGCAAGTTTTCATCACAAGTGCCTGATTCACAAAGCACTTGCAATTAAAACCTACGCTGGCGGCCTCCGGCGTAAGCCAGCGTAATTTAAAGGGGCGTGTGCCATTTAAATTAGGCGCGCTCCCGCGCCGGACCTACTGCGCATGCTCCGTTCTGAAATTCCTGCCATGCTTTGCGCGAACTGAAGTCATTTTTTCGAACGGCAACGTGCGTAGCATACTTCCGTATTCCCGGACGTCTTACGCAAACGACGTGAATTTTTAAATTTCGACGCGGGAACGACGGCCATACTTTATACAGCACATACGTGTGCTGTGTAAAGTTAGGGCACCCAAAACGACGACTAAATTTGCGATGGGAAACTAGACTAGCAGCGACGTAGCGAACACGAAAAACTGTTGTGGATCGCCGTAACTCCTAATTTGCATACCCGACGCTGGTTTACGACGCAAACTCCCCCCAGCGGCGGCCGCGGTTCTGCATCCTAACATCCGACAGTGTAAAACAATTACACCTGTCGGATCTTAGGGCTATCTATGCGTAACTGATTCTATGAATCAGTCGCATAGATACTCTGAGAGATACGACGGAGTATCTGAGATACTCCGTCGTATCTCCTTTGTGAATCTGGCCCCATATGTATAAGTATTGTCCTTGTATTAATTAGTTCACTTAATATCACTGTTTACACCTGCTGGCAGGGGATCAAACTCCTTACTGCATGCTAAACATATGTAAAAATCAAATACATTAGAAGTATTGATTCAAAAAGGCACCATCAATAGGAGACACCCAAACCTTGACTGTTCCACTCTGCGGAGGGTGTAACACTGGAACACAAATCACTTGAATTATATGCAAATTTTGTCATTCATACCCATCAAAATCAAAAAAATTTTTGCACAAGCAGTCATTACTTCAGTACTGGTCACTTTATTTTTTAATTCAGACTATTTTATTATATTTATAGGTCTTTTTTTTTAGAGGAACATCGCCTAACCTACATTGCCTTTTTATTTGTACTCCACTCAGGTGTTAGTATATTGTACAGGCAGCAGTTCTCTCTCTTTCAAATCTTGCTTTGTACCTTCTTTTGCACGGAATCATATTTTACCCTTTTCATTTGTCTGTTGTTCTAATTATATTCCAGTGCACAGTGTGTATTGTTAGGGCGATATGTTCAGGAGGGGGACATGGGCGTCCGCTGAAATCTTTTCAGGGGGGGGGGCGCGCTTCGGCAGCGGCGATATACAGTCGCATTTTACCCTTTCTTTGACCGCTAGCGGGGGTTAAAAGCGCCCCCCCCAGTTAAAATGTAAAAACACCCCACTGTGCCCCCTGCATCTTTTAATATCTCTTTGTCACTACTGTGTACCCCTCTCCACAATGTCACCCCTGGACCCCTTTACATTACACAGCACACTGCACCACTGGACCCCTTTACATTACACAGCACCCTGCATCACTGGACCCCTTTCAATTACACAGCACCCCTTTCCCTTGACTGAAACACTACACTATATTGACAGTATATTTATTTCAGGTCTAAAAGAGGAACCTTTTGGAATGAGGGACAAATGGATTTGATTTCAGAAGAGGGACAGGCACTCTAAATAAGGGACAACTAGAAACTATGCCATAGGCTACAACTCTGTGTTGTGTTTGCTCTGTGTTTCCAGACTTGCTAAAAACACATCAGAAAATAGTCTAGTGTTACCTGTGGCAACAGATGTTGGAACAAACAAAGCACAGGCCTGGTAAACGATATAAAGTGGCGCTCCCCTCCCTCTGTCCTCTGGCCAGTTCGGCCCTGCTCCTGGCCCTCCCTGGCGATCCCAGGGGGAAAAACGACCCCCTTGCCCTATGGAGTGGACGCCCATGCAGGGGGATATCCTCCTGTGGGGATATATTTTGTATAAGTATGTTGGAATAAAAAAGTTCCAGCTTTGCAGCCAAACGAATCATGCCCAGTTCTTGGTTGCAATAGGCGGCTACAGTATAATATCAGATATTTATGTTCAGACTGAAGGAAGCTGTATATGACGTAAGCACTCAAGCGGAGTGGGGAAGGTTCTTTTACATTGATGGCAGCATTGGGATGCTTCCTGCAGTCTGGGGCAACCAAACCTCCATCTGGATCCAAGGTCCGGATAGCAAGAGAGGTACAGGTACCAGCCTCCATGGAAGAGGAATTCGGAAGGAGGTTGCAAGAGATGCGAATACAGCACATGGGACCAGTGTCAGAGCATGTCCTGCTGGGATGGTATGATTCTGTCCACTGGGAACTCTGGAAGGAAGTGCTAGCCTGTGAGCAGGTACTGGTCGCAGTACGAAGTGCAAATGGTGTTTTTGGGTAATAATACGCACAAGCAATGGAAAGCTGAGTTAAGAAGGTTGGTCCAGGTGGAGATGTGGTTGGACGAGAGCTACAAAGCCCTCCGCTGGTATGTGGCCCAAGTGTGCCCAAGGACAGAGGCTACAGTGGCCCAGGGCTGTTATTAGATAGGCTGACTTTGGCAACGATTTAGAGTGGCATTTGGAGGAAATCTTGGACTACAGAGAACGGATGCTGAATGTCTCTGAAGTTCTCTGAGCACTGGAAGATTTGGAGTTTCTAGCCATCAAGAATGGGAGCTGGAGATCGCCTACAGACTGCTGCTAGATTCTGTTCAGCATCAAGTCTGGGCTCCCTTTGCCTGGGACTATCCAGAAGTACCAGCCGACAGTCCTGAAATTCTGGCTGAAGAGTTGGCAATGTGGCAGAGTCTCCGCCTGCAGCTATGGATGCAGAGGTTTTTTGGCGGATGCAGCAAGTGTCCTTGACGATCCTGTTTCTGCATAGGACGATATTGGATGAAGGAATGTGTCTGTCCAGCAGCCGTAAGAGGGTACAGGAGATGGAGCAGTCGGCTCATCTCTCCAGCCACAGATCACAGAATGTATGGATTTAATTTACTTTTCATCGAAGGATGTTATGGATTATGAGTCTCCTGCCAAAGTGTTTGCACTGGGCCCAAGTGCTGCAAACCCGTGCCCTGGATTTTAAGCAATTCCAGAGACTAGTTATTTAATCGACTTTTCTGCTGAGGAAGAACAACCGGGTGAGCCTCCAGCACCAACAACAGTTTCAGCTTTCCTGAGAGAAGAGGCAGCTGGCCTTTCTCCCCACACCACTGATAGGGACATGGGATTTCTTGCCTGCAGCATCTGTGGAGTTACAAGAAACTTCTCTAGCTGAATCGCTGGCAACTGGACAGAAGGTCCAAGACCTCTGCCCCACACCTGCAGCAGTTCGGGGGTCCCAGGGTGAGAAGGAGACAGTCACTTCCCAGCAGCAGATCAGGATCCAGGGGGGGAATGGAGAGGAAGTTTTTGTCCTCCCTCCCCAACAGTCAGCCAGAGTGGAGGAAATGGTCTTCCTTCCCCAGCCAGGATTCGTGCACCTGGGAGGCAGTGACAGAGAAATGTCATCCCAGCAGCCAGATGAGGGAATGGGAGATAAAGCAGTCAGCTCATCCCCCCCCCCCACAGTTTGGGAGAAAAATAAGTCATCCTTCCTCACCAGCAGCAGATTCACAGTCTGGGAGTGGAGGAAGTCTGCCGCCCTCCCCAAAGGTTAGCTGGAGCAGATGCTGTGGCGTCCCCAGCAGAAGTGCCGGCCAAAAGGGCAGAGTGCTACAACCTCTGCCCAGCACCAGCAACAACTGTGGAGTTCCAGGGAGCCGGGGAATTTCAACCCTCTCTTCAGCAACAAGCTGATGTAGTGAAGCTTCAACTCCCAGCTGAATCGCTGGCAACAGGGCAGAGTGCCGATGGCCTCTGTCTAGCACCTACAGTGTCTCCACAGCTTCAGGGAGCTGGGGCGATCAGCCCATCTCCCCAGCAGCAGACCGAGCCCCAGAATGTTACAAACCACCCAGCTGAAGTGTTGGCAGCTGGACAGAGAGTCAATGACCTCTGCCCCACACCTATTGATGACAACTATTCCTTGCAGGCAAGAATGGGGATCGTGCAGATAGTTCACTCTGCTTGACTAACGCATGTCCAGACCAGTTGGAGGTCTTGGATCTTGTAAGTCTACTTTTGATGGGGGTGCTAGAACCTGGCAAGTCTGACCTCAAGTCATCAAGGTGGCTAATTAATGTAATGATTTTTCGTAGCATTAGTAACGTATTTGTATTCGATATGAGACTAGCATGCAAAAAAACAGATGATCATTCTTCTAATATTTTTATCGTGTGTACGAGGCATTAGTCTAGGGGGTTGCAGAAAAGGCCCTATTTCTTACCTGATAATGGGGAAGGTAGTGCTGCGCTAATAGGTGGTGGATGGACAGGTGTATGGACAAGTGAGGGAAGGAAATGGAAGATGGTATAACTGAGATTAAGAGCAGTATAACCAAAATGGCATAAACAAAAAAGTAAAAATGATCAGTGAACAATACTGGTGCAAATCATATAACTCCACAAGTTTCTCTTGATGTGATAAAATACACTATAAATAAAGTGATGGATAGTGCAAAAAATTATGTGTAACACAACGCCCAAATAAATGTGATGGGTAACGGTATTAAGCTGGTGATAAACAGTCCATAAACAAGGCTTGAGCTATGTCAGCAAAAAGTATATAAATAATATTTTAAAAGTCCAAAAAATAAGAAAAAGTGCTAGTGTAGGTCCGCAATGTGAAGTGGAAGGGGGATGGGTATCCAGTGATCCTTTTAAAATGAATGAGGATGTCCCCTTACCTTACTGCTGTAAGGTAACAGCATATAGATCCAACCACATTAAATGGTTATCCAGATGGGCTCTGATCCAGAAACGACAGGTCCTCCTTGGAAATCTCGTCCCAGATTGATCAGTATCTCGCCCCAAAGAAATAAAGCATCGATAGTGTGATACCGTTTTGAAATTTTAATTCTCATAAATAATAGACAAGGGTACTCACATAGTTTAAAATACAATTAAGCATGTAAAAAGAGGGGCAGTCTGTCGCCAACGTCACCTCCGATACCTCTCAGTGGACTCATGCGCATTCGTCACTATCATGTGACTTCCTCAGGAGTAGTGAGAGGCATAGGGGAGATCCCTTATATAGGGTGACTTGTTTGGTGGGCTGTCAATAAAATCAGCTGTTTGTCATGCAGGAAATGCAGCTGCAGCCATTTTCCCGTAGCCTGCTGGTATTTAATAAAAATAGAAATAGTAATATCCCACCCAGCGTGTTAAATATTTGGCTTAATGGCATTCAAAGGATGGGTGACATGCATGACATCTCATTTGTGTGGTTATTCTTTAAAAACTTAGGGCAAGAAACGAAAAAAACGAAAAAAATGAACAAAACAGTCCCATTGTGTCCCCATAGCATTGTGTGTTGACAGTACAAAAACGTTCCGCCGGAAGTCCGGCAGCCGCCATTTTGTTGTAGCTCAAGAGACGCCCCCAGCGTCTCACAGAGCGCTGGGCGTCCGTCTTTCTCATTGAGCCATGCTGTCTGTCGTCCGGTCGGGGGCCAGCACGGGGCCCCCCGGCCTCGGCCAACATCGCGGGCCAGGCATCCGACATGTATCGGTGGCGTCCGTCAAAACGAGCGCCGCCGGAAGTGGAGTCGCGGCCATTTTGCAGCCACCGGAAGTGGAGCCGCGGCCATCTTTCCGAGGCCAATGAATATTAAAATGATAATAAACGGCATCATTAGCAGATTTTCTACAAGATCTAAATACCAATGACAGAAATATTAAACTCTCTTGGGAAAACAAAAAGATCACATTTTTAGACCTAGAGGTGGAACAAGAAAACAATGAACTCCGGTCTAAAACCCATTTTAAAAATGTGGATCGTAATAGCTACTTGCCGCTTGAAAGTTGTCATCATAGAAATTGGCTTTTTAACATTCCAAAAGGGCAATTAATGCGCCTAAGACAAAATTGTACAGACAAAGATATTTTCCTTACCCAAGCAAAAGACATGGGAGAAAGGTTTAAACAAAAAGGATACGACAATTCCTTTATTAACCAGAAGATTGCAGAAGTGGCAACAATGGATAGACGGACCCTTATGAGTGATAAGCCTAAACAAAAAATGCATAAAGACCTGATGCCCATCATCTTCGATTACAGTATACAACATAAACGCATTGAAAAAGTCATCAGACGCCATTGGAATATATTACTGGCTGACAAAGAACTGGGGAGTGTCCTTCCACCGATCCCAAAGTTTGTATACAAAAGGGCACCTACCATTAGGGACAAAATTGTTAAAAATGTGCCTGATCCGCCTAAAAATAAAAATAACTTCCTCTCCTTTTTCACTGGTAAAGGTTGTTTTCCATGCAAGAGATGCTACGCATGCTTGAGAACACATAAACCGAACCAGAAGAAGAAAGACTTTACTGCAACCAGTACAGGAGATGTATACGAAATAAAAGAATTTATCTGCTGCAACACAGAGGGAGTTGTATACGCACTCAAATGTAGTTGCGGACTACAATACATAGGCCGGACCAAAAGAGCATTACGAGTGCGTATAAAAGAACATGTTCAAAACATCCTTAAAGGTTTTGATAAACATAGTGTATCAAGACATTTTCTCACCCATCATAATAAAGATCTGACACATCTCAGATTTTGGGGCATAGAGCCCTATGTGAGACACTGGCGAGGCGGCCATAAAGTTAGAACATTGAGCCAGTTAGAATCTCGCTGGATATTTACTTTGGATACTTTTGCTCCTCGAGGTCTTAACATAGATTTTGATCTTAATTGTTTTCTAAGTGACCGATAAGATTACATCTTTTAATTCATTTTAATATCTCGCTCCACTTATCCCCTCTGTTCCTTTCTCATTTCCTTGCTATCCAATATTGATGACGTAGATTGTTTTAATATTTATATGTGGATCTGTTCGCACACGTCATCTACGGTTTTTAACTTTATGTGGCCTACTTATTTAATGTAAAAATTAATATATATGTATGTCGACATACATTCATTTAAACCTTTTATATTTTTTAACAAATAATTTTACTCTGGCTCCCAATATATTTTTTATATGTGGTATCAATCGAGCTTTAACTCTTTTGGTGCATCACGAGGTATTATGTATTAGTTAAATCTTCTTCCCCTCGTTTTTAAATGTTTTTCTCAATGTTCCTCTTTGAGGATGCCGTTTATTATCATTTTAATATTCATTGGCCTCGGAAAGATGGCCGCGGCTCCACTTCCGGTGGCTGCAAAATGGCCGCGACTCCACTTCCGGCGGCGCTCGTTTTGACGGACGCCGCCGATACATGTCGGATGCCTGGCCCGCGATGTTGGCCGAGGCCGGGGGGCCCCGTGCTGGCCCCCGACCGGACGACAGACAGCATGGCTCAATGAGAAAGACGGACGCCCAGCGCTCTGTGAGACGCTGGGGGCGTCTCTTGAGCTACAACAAAATGGCGGCTGCCGGACTTCCGGCGGAACGTTTTTGTACTGTCAACACACAATGCTATGGGGACACAATGGGACTGTTTTGTTCATTTTTTTCGTTTTTTCGTTTCTTGCCCTAAGTTTTTAAAGAATAACCACACAAATGAGATGTCATGCCTGTCACCCATCCTTTGAATGCCATTAAGCCAAATATTTAACACGCTGGGTGGGATATTACTATTTCTATTTTTATTAAATACCAGCAGGCTACGGGAAAATGGCTGCAGCTGCATTTCCTGCATGACAAACAGCTGATTTTATTGACAGCCCACCAAACAAGTCACCCTATATAAGGGATCTCCCCTATGCCTCTCACTACTCCTGAGGAAGTCACATGATAGTGACGAATGCGCATGAGTCCACTGAGAGGTATCGGAGGTGACGTTGGCGACAGACTGCCCCTCTTTTTACATGCTTAATTGTATTTTAATGTGTATTTTATGTGAGTACCCTTGTCTATTATTTATGAGAATTACAATTTCAAAACGGTATCACACTATCGATGCTTTATTTCTTTGGGGCGAGATACTGATCAATCTGGGACGAGATTTCCAAGGAGGACCTGTCGTTTCTGGATCAGAGCCCATCTGGATAACCATTTAATGTGGTTGGATCTATATGCTGTTACCTTACAGCAGTAAGGTAAGGGGACATCCTCATTCATTTTAAAAGGATCACTGGATACCCATCCCCCTTCCACTTCACATTGCGGACCTACACTAGCACTTTTTCTTATTTTTTGGACTTTTAAAATATTATTTATATACTTTTTGCTGACATAGCTCAAGCCTTGTTTATGGACTGTTTATCACCAGCTTAATACTGTTACCCATCACATTTATTTGGGCGTTGTGTTACACATAATTTTTTGCACTATCCATCACTTTATTTATAGTGTATTTTATCACATCAAGAGAAACCTGTGGAGTTATATGATTTGCACCAGTATTGTTCACTGATCATTTTTACTTTTTTGTTTATGCCATTTTGGTTATACTGCTCTTAATCTCAGTTATACCATCTTCCATTTCCTTCCCTCACTTGTCCATACACCTGTCCATCCACCACCTATTAGCGCAGCACTACCTTCCCCATTATCAATTACGTATGGTTTGATACACCTTTCAGTGCCGCAGCTGTACTCCCACCCCTCCTCACCCCCTCCCCCCCCCCCTTTCTCCCCTGATAAGCGCGGTAATATCCACTTTTTTTTTAATACCTATTTCTTACCTGACTCTCTGCTCCTGCTGGCTCTGTCACTGTCCTCCTCTCCCCAAAGCTCTTCTTTGTGGACGGAGCCTCAGCATGTAGAGTGCAGCTGCAGGTATATTGACTCTGTAGTGTACCTAAGGGGGTGAGAAGGCTGTGGGAGAACCAATTACACAGAATGAGGGAGACTGCTGGAGTGAGTAACATGATATGTAATAGAGCCTCTTCTAAAATGTGTGTGTGTGTGTTGGTGAGCCTGGCATTGGGTTTTATATATAACCCTCTTTACTTATTGCAAGGTGGTCAGATAGCTTTTTAGGAGCCAGCCATGCAGTTCCTGAGCATTCACACATTTTTCTTATAACTGGATTATGAATTAAGCTACCACATATATTTTTACAACAATGGTTCTTTTATTAAATTGCTGTTGTGAGTTGTTGCGGATCCCAGTCCATGGGCTCTGCATCCCAGTTTTTGCAATACGTTATCTATTTCCAACCATAACCCTTGCAGTAAATACTGTGGCAATTAATACACTACAATTATTGCACGATCCATTATTGCACTAAGTAGTTAAGGGATGGCCTGATCTATAATCTATACTAACTTACTTACTTAAACTATGCCCATTCTTCTCTCAATAAAACAGCTGCTGTGTGATATGGAAGTCAAACAAGGCCATAAACCCTCAAAATGAAAAATAAAACACAATTAGCAGCGTGATGGCCTGAAGCTAATTCCATGCTGTGCCAAATCTTTGTACAGTTATTTTTGTTCCTTGCAAAAATTATATAATGTGCTAAAGTTTTGTTTAGTCAACTATGGTCAGACACATTAATAAACTTTGTAACTCCGGTGTATTGCTTTCTCACGTGCCATGACATCCCTCTTTGCTGTCTTCTGGTTTATTATTTATTAACATTCTTTAAAGCAAATTTCAATTTATAACTTTTAATGCTAACCTGCTGGGTTGGAAGGAGCATGTGACTCACATCACTTCCTCTCTTCTGGCAGTGCTGGAACTTGGTGATTGGGCCAGTGCTGTCAAATGGGGGAAAGGCAAGGGAGAGAATCCCCTTCAAGAGGAACGTAAACCTTACCATAAAAATTACAACAAAAGCAAAGACGTTCCAGACTATCTGACAGCCATGGACATCTCACTATCTCCCTGCGGGATTTGATTAAGATCTTCCGATCCTGTAAGAGTGTGAGCAGATCTTTCCACTATATTTATTTTTCCATTTCCTCCCCTCCCCTCCCCATTAACTATTCTCCTCCATCCTCATCTTGAAGCCATTCCATGCTCTCCCGACCCTTCCATCTCAACAGTCACCTCCACTGGTTCAATACACTTAATTTGATGCACTTGGCTAATGTTTTTAGTATTTCGCTATATTGCCCTGTTATTTCAGACAATCCTCTTACTTTGTCTATCTTCATCATATCATACCACATTTGCAATGCTTAATTGTATATGCCTACAAATTCATCAAACTGAATAAGAAAAATTATAACAAAGGCACCTTTAGAAAAGTTTAGTAATGGCAATCTACAAACAGATACATATTAATAATTAAAGGCATTTTATGCTTTGCATGTCTTTTTTTTTTATTTTCCTCCCCAATCTTCTCATGGTGGCCATTTTTACTCTCCTATATGCCTGCAACTCTAGGTCTGCTTCCTGGAACATGTGACAGGAAGTTCCCAGGATGCCGAGGCCAAGGTGACACTACCAGTGCCAGGAAAATGAAAAACAGTAATTGTATGTAAAAGAAAGTAATTGTAAGTAAAATAAAAAAATGTGTATTTAAATAATCAATATAAGATAATTTCATATATTAAGTGAAAGGGGGGATAGGTATACACACACACACACACACGTGATTAGCCCAGAAAATATTTTTTTTTCAAGTTTTTATTGATCATTATCGTTATTTATTGATTATTGATCAGCTACAGTTCTTTTTTCAGTCAATGGTGGAACCATGGCTTCCTGATAACGCTTGATAGTAGTTATGGGTAATAAAAGAACCATGGGATCTGTTTCCTAGCTATATGGGAAGAGGGTATCCTTGTGTTTTTGTAGTTAGGTCAGACTGGGTGGAGTTATTAGTTAAAAATTAAGCCTCTGATCTAATATCCTCATAGAGAAAACAGGATCAACTGAAAGGCATTTTTTCTTATCTATATTAACTTACACCTGGTGAGATCAATATTTCACTAGAGGATATAATGTAATCCACTAAACTTGCTGTTAATAGCACTTTCTGTAATAGCTTGCTGACAATGAATAGCTAAGAACACTCTGCTCCAGTGTCAGCAAAAAAAATGGGATAACAGATTATCTTGCATTTAACAGAATCCCAGTGCTGCCAAACAATCTATTTTTCTGTGTGGGCATGGGGATTAGCCAAATGGGAGTCAGCCTGGTGAGATTTATACTGGTCACTGAAAGCTGTTACATCAAATGATCCCTTTGATCTGTAGACTCTGCAGTGTGTCTGCAAGATAAGAGCAAAGCAGCATGAAGCAATTATCATAAATTGAAACTGCAGCCTATATATAGTCACCTTGCTGATCTGCGACCCAAATGTTAATATGCAATTTACTGAGACCGGTAATATTGTAGGTGAACATTCAAAATAAAAAAAATATATACTGAGAAAGTACTGAGGAAACTTAAATACTAGTTGTCAGGCTGATCCAGTATCTTCAGTATTTCAATTAAGTTACTGACCTAGACCAAATGTTCAGCTTAGATGCCGAGTTCACAAATTAAAAATGTTTTTTTAACTGGGGCGGTATTCTTGCAGGACGTTAGATAAAGTCCTGCAAGCAGCATTTTTCGGGTGGTGCTGGAGCGCTGTATACACCGATCCTTCGCTGCCCCTGCCATTGGAATCAATGGGCACCGCTGCCGAAGCGCCTGCAAAGCACTTCGGCAGTGATGCTTTGCGGGTGCATTTAACCCTTTATTTGGCCGCTAGTGAGGTTACAGCGGTAAAGCCCTACTAAAATTAGCGGCGCTTTACCGCTAACGCCCCCCGCACCAGTGCAAAAGTAGCCTTAAAGCCCATGCCCATGAATGGATTCACAGAATACAAATCATTGTGTGATTGGACAATAAGGCCGCGTACACTTGCTCAGAATCAAGTCGACGCATGCTTTTTCAGCACGTCGTTGTGTTTTACGTCACCGCGTTCTGACACAATCGTTTTTTTAACTGATGGTGTGTAGGCACATCAGACCATCAGACAGCTTCATCGGTTAACCGATGACAATGCTCCTTCGGACCGTTCTCGTCGGATGGACTGATCGTGTGTACGCGGCCTAAGAGAGGAGATACAGGAAAAAAGGGCAGTACAGCAGCTGTGTGGGAGTGCAGAAAGTCTCCTATTGGAGCATCAATGAACTTGTATATTGTAAAAAACAGGCAGTGATCCTGCAGGTGGCATACACCTCCCTAGGCATTAACTACTAAAAAAAGCAGGTGGCATACACCTCCCTAGGCATTAACTACTAAAAAAAAATCCATGTAGCTCTTGCTAAAGAAAGTTACCAGTTAATGGTTCCATAGCTGTCAAAATGTATTTTAAAACAGAAATGCATACAGTGTGTGGTGTAAAATACATTTTTTCCCACATAAGTAATTGTTCGATTTGGTAGTGCACAGAGGAATGCATAGTGAAAATATTTTCCTGTTATGTTTTCCTTCTGCATTTTCCACTAGCTAATCTTTATTTATGGGAACCAGACACTCTTCCTGCATTCGTAATGTTTAATTTCACAACTGATCTCAGAAAATAGAAGGCACAGAAAATTTGGAGTAATGCAGACATATTACCATTTTGCACATATTTACATATAAATGGCTACATCAATTAGAATAAGCAAATATTTGACAAGGGGCTGATATGTAAATTAAAAATAAAGCAGTAAACAAGGTGAAAGAAAGTAAAAAGCAAAACTTTTCTGTCTCTTTACTTCACTTTAAAGAGGAACTGCAGTCTGCTCATATAATTTGTAATAAAAACACCTTTGCCATTCTGAAGCTTCCCTCCAACCACTTTGCATATTATTTTATATATACTGTGATTCTGTACTTGCCAAATATGCTGCAGAAATCTCCCTCCAATGAGTCTGGCTGCAGCCATTTTAACCGTGGGCAGCTGAAGCTGTTGCCTGTTCACTTCCTGGATTTACACAGACACACAGAGGCACACCTCCAGCTCTGCAGCTTTCATTGGATCCCCTCTCCCTTCCTGGCAAACTCTCACAAGAGTGAGAGAGAGAGCTGTGCATGATGTCATAAGCCTAGGGTAATGACCATACAAGAAACAGGAAGTGGGCTGTATAAGGTATTTACTGGCAGAAAAAAAATATTTTACTATCAAAAGTTAAAACAACAAGAGCAGAAGATTTAATAGATGGAAGGTTGAAAAAACTACGGAAGGTCCGCTTTACGATTACCTGTTTTTTCTGTTCGTGTTTGCTATTCTCAATACAGAGACTTCAAAAGAATGGTTGTAAATCTGTGTAACATTATTGTTCAAAAAAGGCATATTGCATTATTTGTAGGCACATTAGGTGAATCTATGTTTTGAATAGCAGGGTCTTCATTTCGATGGTCCACCATTCTTGGAAGAATGCAGAATTAGTCATTAGGCGGTCTAGTTTACTAAGGGCATGGACTGACAACTGACATCAGGGGCAGGAAATTACTCCACAGAGCTTTTACCAGTCTCACGCTTGCTCAATCATTACCTTTGTGAGTGGAATACTTTATGTATTTTACCTTTTGGTTATTAAAGCTGTACTACACCAAGGGTGCACTTGCCGTGTTCTCCCCTCTCCCTCCTCTCTTGCAGCATGGGTTTCCCAGCCCTCCTTTGGATATAGCAGCCTTGCATCGCTTTTGGAATATGGTCACCTGTTTCATATAATTCCAGGCAATGGTTTTTCAACCCTACACCCTGGACACTTATATGGGCATTTTTCACTCCTTTCTTTTATTGTTGTATTTTAGGCGATTATAGGGAAGCGTGGCGCTGAGAATTTTTTGTTTTTCATTATAATACCTGTTTCTGCCTAAGGCAGTCCATAGACAGTGTGAATTTCTTTCCTGCAACCACAGACAGTGTTGACAGGGGAATCCCTCCTGCCGAGCAATTGTCTTCTCCCGACAGGGGCAGGCGGGAGAAGATAGTGATAGTTGCCGCCAGCGAATTCGGTAGGATGGTTGTACCTAAGTTGATCTATCAAACAACTTGGTACATAAAGCCTGCCCGTTAATGGTTCTTGCTGAACCGGCCGAGGTTTGAACCGTGAATGGCCGGACTTTAAAGTCCTTGTTTAGACATGTATATTTAAAGGATGACAATACACTGCCCCTGCCTCTCATTTGTTCTCTTGTGTTATCACCATGTCATATGGAGTTCTGATAGACTTCAAGTGGTCATTTCAACACACAGTAGACATGGTCCACTCTTGTCATGAAGAGGAAGCCTACTCCAAAAAATGTCATGCAACCATTGCTGACAGTGCATGCATGTAGAGGGGCTACTAAGAGTTTGCAGGAGATCAGCAGCAGCACTGAGATACACTAAAGGATGAAAAAGCTGAAAACAAGAACTTATGTTAAAAATAAAATGCAGGCAGCTTCCTGCAAAGGAAAATTATTAATATCCTCACAGGAATAAGTAACCTCTATCTTTACTATCTTGAAGCGCTATGGTGAATAATAACATTTAAGCATCCAACCCACTTCTGGGTGCTCTTGTTCCAGCCTCTGACCAATACCTCACTACAGGACACAGGCATATCCAAGAACATATTATTTCATACTCCCATATATTAAAAGACCAATAAACAGGGTAAGAAGCTGAAGTTAATAACAGGAAAAATATACAGGATCAAAAAGCCAAAGCCAATACAGGTCAGATAAGAAAATACAGACAGATAGGCCCAGCCAAAATGCAGAGTAACAGACAGGGATTGAAGTGCAAGAGTCTCTAGAGCAGCCTTTCACAAACTTTCTACAGTTCATTGTACATTACTATGGGCATACAAGCTGACATATAAAGGTAAATAAAAAAAATACATGTGGCATACTTATAGTATTTGACACCCAGGACCCTGCTATATGACAAAATTGTTTTCAGTAGTTTGATGAAATGAAATGTAGCGCCCCCTTACTTTCAGTAAAGGCACTACGCTAAGTTAGTAGGGAATGATAGAGATAATTTGCTCTCATTCCGAATTATATTAAATTTGTCTGTCGCCAAATCTGGATTGTTCTGTGGGTCAGACTGTGTTCTAGGGATGTGGTGCCATCCCTGGGCGGCAGGTGTGCAGTTTTCCCTCGCGGGGCATGCTGGGGAGGAGTATTTCTGTGGCGGAAGCCATTGTTCTTGGTTCTTCACGGGTTCCTGATTCCAGGTGCGGCACCCACCTTTAGGGTGTGCGCACATCGCGGGCCCCACTACTATGGTCTACCTGGCCTGGGGTCGCGCGTAACGCGGTGTTCCGGACTCTGGGCCCTCCTGGCCTGGAGTAACTGATGCTACAAAGGGGCCCCAGTGACTGACTGGGTCCCCCTTCTACTAAGGATATCCCAGGCTGTATGCCGATCGGTGGGGGATCGGCTTGAGGAGAACCCGGAGGCAGGTTGTCCAAAAGGGGCTTGAACGAACCGTCGGGGATCTGGTGACCGGGACATTGACAGGTACACTTCCACTGTCAACCGGTGACCCTAGCGAAAATTTACTGGGAGGATAAGCTCAACTATTTAGCTCATCCAAGTTCTAGGCCTGTGGCAGAGGCCTCATCAGAGTCAGGTCTGTGGCAGAGACCTGCTCCTTCCAGCATCCTTAAAGTGACACTTCGGCTGCCAGGCCTGTGGCAGGGGTCTGTCCGAGGGCACTTCACCCACTCTGGCTGGAGTAGCAACGAACTGTACTACTATTACTGAAAGCAGGATTGCTTTCTTCTTCATCCAAGCCTGATACCGCAAAATTCTTTACTAGATATGTGCATTCCCGTTCGTACGAATGTTATTTTCGTACGAAAATGTTCATTTTCGCACCCGCAGAATAATGTGTACATACGAAAAAATTAAAGCACCAAAATACGAAAATGACGGGATTACGAATGAGCCGCATAACGAACAACAGCAAATACTAACGAACGATCTGACGAAAATACGACAAAACGAAAACGGCACAAGAACGAAAATTACATCTATAACAAAAGATTTGCATTCTGTATCCTGTTTGAATCCCCTCTCTGCTCGTATCCTCAGCCGTATGGTCACACGTCATCCACAACAAAAGATTTGCATTCTGTATCCTGTTTGAATCCCCTCTCTGTTCGTATCCTCAGCCGTATTTTCACACGACATCCACAACAAAAGATTTGCATTCTGTATCCTGTTTGAATCCCTTCTCTGTTCGCACCCTCAGTCGTATGCTCACACGACATCCACAACAAAAGATTTGCACTCTGTATCTTGTTTGAATCCCTTCTCTGTTCGCACCCTCAGTCGTATGCTCATATGACATCCACAACAAAAGACCCGCACCCTGTATTTTGAATTCATTTTTTCTGTTCGTATTTTGGATTCAACAGAATGCAAATCTTTTGCCACAGATGTCACATGAACACACGACCGAAAACACCAAAAGAAAAAGGACCCAAAACACAGAATGCAAATCCCTTGCCACAGATGTAATTTTCGTTTTTTTGAATGGGCAGTGAGTGTAGTTAGCAGCTTCTCTTTTGTGCTGAGTAGTACAGTAAAGCCAAATAAACTTTTCTGTGGATTTTCATCTGAAGGGAGATCAGTTGGCCAGACTTTTGAACCCAAAAATGGTTTTCTGATGGAGTTTAAAAATGAACAAATTTTCTGAGAACGAACGGAAAACGATCGTTTTTATGTTTGTTGTTAAAAAAGTCTGACCAAGTGTATGGGGCTTAACAATCATTAATATGGATGAGCCGCGTGTTGAAAGTGCCGCGAATCCCGCAATATATTTACGAAAGTACAAAATGACGAAAATCCTTTTTCTGTTCATATCTTCAGTCGCATGCCCACATGACATCCACAACAAATTGTCATAGATGTCACACGAACACACGACCGAAAACACGAACAGAAAAAGGAATCCAAAACACAGAATGCAAATCATTGACGAAAATTCACGAAAATTATTGTCTAACAAGTAACGAACATGAATTAAACAGAATAACGAACCATCCCGCATGTACAAAAATAAAACGTTAACGAAAATATGAAACGATCGGAATACGAAAAAATCTCGTTGTACGAAAAACGAACAGGAACGAACAGGAAAACGGGCGTCTTACGAAAAACGAACGGAAACGAACCTACGGAACGATACGAAACAGAACAAAAAAAAACGAAAAAATTCTGTGCACATGTCTATTCTTTACTTCATCAACCTTTCCTGTCCTACCTCATGTTGATGTTTATCGTGTTGGGCCGAGAAATAAAGCATTCAGAAAACCTATTTCGCTGATTGGACATTCGTTTACTGCTCTACTCACTACTATCACCCCTAGACAACGATTAGAGGTAACTTAATACGCCGATCCCAAATCAACCAGCGGCTCCTGAGGGGGTAGCGCTACACGTGGGGGCTCGTCCGGGATGTCGGCTGTTATCTCTGGCAACGGAAATTGTGAGTACAAGATTTACTAAAAGAGCGAAGAGTGTCATGTTTTGGACTGTCCGGCTACGAGGGAGTTAACTTCACACAGCTAAGCTTGGGCGTACGTGCAGCACAGCACATGCCTGAAACGTTTCTGGACAGGTCCTTCAAGTGGGAGGAGCCACCCACCCCTGCGTGAGACGTATAACGGAGACTTTGCGCCATTTCGGCAGAACACCGCCCACCTGCAAGAGAGTAGGAGAACCACGTGGCAATGTCTGCCTTCCTACAACCGGGTGTTGCCGTTCCACGATTGAGGTCTCCCACTACCTCACCGGGGGTCCTCAGCATGTTTGCACTGCCGGGAGTGCCTGTGACTGACACAGGTATTCACCTGTCCACAGAGGGACAGTTTGTGTTGCTATATAGCGGAGGGACAGAGATGCTGGGCCTGTCCTGCCCTCGATGCGAGGAACTGTCTATTAAAATCCAGCCTTTCGCCCGATGCCAGCGATGCCGGGCCTACTTATTTGTGGCCACATCACCCACGCAAGCTCCCAAGGAGTACCGGGTGAATTTCGTCACCGCCACCATTACCGCGGAGGAGGAAGCCGTATGGCCGGAGCCATCCCCGTCGGTAGCCATTGTGGAACCAGCAGCCTGGGACCCTGAAATTATTTAAGTATCGTCCACCTTGACCCTACCCTCAGCTGCCTCGCCACTTCGCTCTTTGGATGTAAGCCCTGTGAACAAACTGGACCAAGAAGGTGACCCGTCTTGCGTGACCAGCCAAACGAACATGACAAGTATACAGGCCGATACCACCTCGGAGACCACCACTTCCACAGCGGTCTCCGTGTGGCATGCCTCTATTGGAGCAGGACCTGCTCCAGCCTCCCGCAGCTGCGGTCGAGGCCTACCTACTCAGCGCTCTTTGCCCTTCTACCCCAGGGACCCATCCGTCCCACCTTGCGGCTACCCGCCTGCGGGGGAGATGAACTCTTACGACTTCGACTCTTTGACAGATGAGGAGGAACCCCTGGAGAGCCTCTTCAAGCCAATGTTCCCTGAATCGCAGGGTTTTGGAGGATCCTGTGCTTTCTACAGTACTAGGAGGAGTAAGAAGCGCTCCGGCCGGAGCGCATCGTGTGGGTCCCAGCAGCCGTCCATGGACGTTCCACGTCTGACCTGGGGAGTCGGTGAGTCAAATGTTGTCCCTGTTACACTCACCCCCCTGTGCCCTTTGTTGCTCCCATGTTGAAAAAGGCACCAGACGCAATAGTGCTGCCGGGACGCGGAGACCCACATAATCTGCCAAATTTGGCCAGGCTGCAGCGCCTGGTAATCCAGAGAGTTGCTGCCAATCTTGGGTATGAGTACCCATACGTGCCACCTTCCCTGTTAAAGCAGATTGACCAAGAACGGGAAGTCTGGTGCCAGGAGGCAATCTGGGTACATTTAAAAGCGCCTCGTATTCTAGTAGGTGCAGATTTGGGCCTGTCCTATCTGAATGCCAATTTTGAGCGCTGCCATCGAGCCTGGAGTTGGGGCTGGCATATTTACAGCGACCGGGTCGTGCTAAAGTCTCCTGGGAGAGAGGACCAGGTATTTTCAACCACTACGACCACAGCAGATGGTACCATTATTATCCTGCCTGACCCTCAATTTTATAAGTAGGCTAAATGACTGCTTTGCCCGACCTACCAACTTTCAAGAAGTTCTGGACAAGTGTTTGCCCCCAATTAAGTTGTGTTTTTCTCCTGTTTCCCCTTTCCCCCTGACCTCTCCGGATCCACATTGTGGCCTATGTGAAGAACTTTGGAGGGGTTGGGTTCAGTCAGTTAGAGGGGGGTCCTTGCCAACTTCTCCACAGCAGTACCGGAAGATTCAGTGAGAAAAAAAAAGTTTTATCTTTTTACTTCCTTTTTGCTGCTACTTCTTTACAATTGAACTTGGACTGCCGCAGTACCAGCGCACTGACCGCAGGACAAAAATGTATATTTGGTTTAGATTTTTATATTTCTTGCAACAGAGTAAAGGGTAAATTATGCTCAGCACTTACATTTAAACTCCCTGGGAGGAAAGGGAAATTTTGCGCTCTGATGGGAGCGTGCAGTCTCACTTCTGACCTTGGAGAATTGTATATAGAAATGTTCTCAATATATTAGGATGTATATTTTTGTATGCTCTCTTTTATATTTTTATGCAGGTTCTGGACCCATCTACTATCAACACTGTGGAGAATGGGCAGCATAGATAGATAGGGCTGTGTATGTGTGTAATGTCATATGTTATTTAAATTGCCAATATTGTAATTTAATGTTTACAATTGTGTTTTCTTCTCTTTTTCCTACTTTTCTGTACGGTTAGCAAGTATAAGGCTGGCATTCAAGCCGCTTTTTCCTAGCAGCCAATTAGAGGAGTTTTCCCTCGCGGGGCATGCTGGGGAGGAGTATTTCTGTGGCGGAAGCCGTTGTTCTTGGTTCTTCGCGGGTTCCTGGTTCCAGGTGTGGCACCCACCATCGCGGGCCCCACTACTATGGCCTTCCTTGCCTGGGGTCGCGCGCAACGCGGGGTTCCGGACTCTGGGCCCTCCTGGCCTGGAGTAACTGATGCCACAAAGGGATCTGGTGACCGGGACATGGACAGGTACACTTCCACTGTCAACCAGTGACCCTAGCGCAAATTTACTGGGAGGATAAGCTCAGCTATTTAGCTCATCCATCAGAGCCAGGTCTGTGGCAGAGACCTGCTCCTCCTAGCATCCTTAAAGTGACACTTCGGCTGCCAGGCCTGTGGCAGGGGTCTGTCCGAGGGCACTTCACCCACTCTGGCTGTAGTGGCGACGAACTGTACTACTATTACTAAAAGCAGGATTGCATTCTTCTTCATCAAAGCCTGATACCGCAAAGTTCTTTACTTCATCAACCTTTCCTGTCCTACCTCATGTTGATGTTGGTCGTGTTGGGCTGAGAAATAAAGCATTCAGAAAACCTATTTCGCTGATTGGACATTCGTTTACTGCTCTACTCACTACTATCACCCCTAGACAATGAATAGAGGTAACTTAATACGCCGATCCCAAATCAACCAGCGGCTCCTGAGGGGGTAGCGCTACAGAAACAAATGGTAATAACGGACCATAAAATAAACACAGGCAGTGAAAATTATAGTTGTCCCTCACATTAGTTGTCAGTTGAGAAGAGCCCCCTTAACTTGATAGTCAGTGTTAAAAAAAAATTCCTCTTTTATTAGTGGTCATTAGGAGAAGGAGCCTCTTAGGCCGCGTACACACGGTCGGACAACAAATATTTAATGTGAGCTTGTTGTCGGAAAATCCGACCGTGTGTATGCTCCATCGGACATTTGCTGTCCGAATTTCTGACAACAAAAATTTGAGAGCTGGTTCTCAAATTTTCCGACAACAATAGTCGGAAATTCAAATGTGTACACAATTCAACACACAAAAATTCTATGCATGCTCGGAATCAATTTGACGCATGCTCGGAATCAGTGAACTTAATTTGTCTCGGCTCGTCATCGTGTTGTACGTCACCACGTTCTTGACGTTCGGAATGAGCAAACATCCATCAAAAAAAAGTCCACTGTTTTGTTGTCGTAATGTGCGATCATGTGTACGCGCCATTACATTGGATGTCAGTGGGAGAAGAATCCACTTATGTTTGTGGTCAGTAGGAGAAGGCTCCTACACTGGTGGTCAAAGAGAAGAATGCACCTTACATTAGTGGAGAATGGGAAGAATTTTCCCTTCATAGAGTGTTATGCCCCGTACACACGATCACTTTTTGAGATGAAAAAAAAATGACATTTTTAAAAACGTCATTTAAAATGATCGTGTGGGGGAAAAACATCATTTTTTGTCTTCTGAAAAACGAGCAAAAAAAAATTCGAACATGCTTCAATTTTTTATGTCATTTTTTAAAATGTCATTTTTTGTGTCGTAAAAAATGATCGTATGTGGGCAAAAACAACGTTTTAAACCCGCACATGCCCAGAAGAAAGTTATGAGACGGGAGGTAAAACTAATAATAGAGTAAGCACATTCATCGCGCTGTAACAGACAAAAAAGCACGAATCGTCTTTTACTAACAAGTAACCAGCTAAAAGCAGTCTCAAGGCAAATAGAACTTCCCCTTTAGAGTGTCGTCGCTTTGTTCATCATTTTTCAAAAACGATGGTGTGTGGGCAACATCATTTTTAATGATGAAGTTGGGAAAATTTCATTTTTTTTTTATGATAAAAAATGACATTTTTTTTCATCACAAAAAGGGATCGTGTGTACGCGGCATCAAAAAAGATCAGTGGGAACTTATCTGAGAGGCAGGAATTGTTAATTGCTCAAGGAACTCCTAGTGACTTTTTGAAGAAACCCTAGGGTTCCACAAAACTATGGTTGAGAATGGCTGCTTTAGAGAAAAATATAACCAACTGCATCTGTATGAACTTCTGAGAGCAGAACCCTTAAAAAGCCAAAAACACAAGACGATGGTAAAGACAAATTGACAAACCTCCCTACTGGAAAAACACTTCAGGAACATACCTTAGATTTATAATGCCAACCATACAATTTGAACCTTTATAATTTGGTTTTCTTCAGTTGCACTAATTTGGTTAAAAAAGCAATATGGTGGAGTCTGTATGTGGTTTAGTGCTTTAGGTTCTTATGCCACGTACACACGATCAGAGTATCTGATGGTCTAAAATCTAATGGATTTTTTCATCGGAATTCCGTTCAAGCTGTCTTGCATACACACTGGCCCAGATTCAAGAAGCACTTGCGCCCGCGCAACCATAGGTTGCGCGGCGCAAGGGCTTACTTGCTCCGGTGTAACGAGTGCTCCTGATTCAGGAACCTCGTTACACCGACTGCAGCCTAGGATATGACAGACATAAGCCTCCTTATGCCTTCATATCCCAGGCTGCATTCTTGCGTTGGCCGCTAGGGGGCGCGGCCATTGTGATCGGTGTATAGTATGCAAATTGCATACTACCACCGATTCACAAAAGTTGCGCGGGCCCTGCGCACGCAAGGTACGGAGTTTCCGTACGGCAACTTTAGCGCAAGGTTGCTCCTGCTAATAGCAGGGGCAACCAATGCTAAAGTATAGCTGCGCTTCCCGCTCGTGAAGTTTGAATTTCACGGCGTTTGCGTAAGTGAAACGTGAATGGCGCTGGACGCCATTCACGTTCACTTAGAAGCAAATGACGTCCTTGCGACGTCATTTGCCGCAATGCACGTCGGGAAAGTTTCCCGACGGAGCATGCGCTGTTCGCTCGGCGCGGGAGCGCGCCTAATTTAAATGATTCCCGCCCCCGGCGGGATCATTTACATTAGGCGCCCTTACGCAGGGCTAATTAGCATAGCGCCCGCGCAATTTACGCATATTTGCGTGGGCGCAGAGAAAAATCTTTGCTCTTTGCCCACGCAAATATTGCTCCAATCTACCTGAATCTGGGCCACTGTCAGACTAAATTCCGTCCATCCAAAACGTGGTGATGTAAAACAGTATGACGAGCCGAGAAAAATGAAGTTCAATGCTTCCGAGAATGCGTCAACTTGATTCTGAGCATGCGTGGATTTTTCTCCGACGGAATTCCATCAGATGATCGGAATTTCCTATCGGATTTTTTTCCATCGGAAGAATTTGAAACATGTTGTATTTTTTTACTCCGATGGAAAAAAGTCAGATGGGGCCCACACACGATTGGAATTTCCAATGAAACAAGTCCGCGTGTGTACGTGGCATAACAGAGTGAATCAGATAGCATTGGAGAATACATTTTCTCAAATAATCCAGACTATGCAAATAATAAACTAGAGGCTATTACGTACGGAGCATTTACATAGACAGCTGCATAAAAATCTAAGCATGAATATTTAGTAAAATTTATATGTGGTACCCATGTACGTATTCTCTTGATTGCCTAGGTCGTCTCGTTTTTCAGCAGAGAAGGTCAGCTGTGTTGATAAACAACAAATTACGTAAAAAGCTGCCCTTGGAGACACTGGACTTCCTGAAGCTGACACCATAGAGGAAATTCAGCATGATCAACATTGCAAATGATATCTGCAATTCCCCATGAGGGTTGGCAATGAATTCTATGAGTGTCTTGTTTTGTTTACCAGTAATAAAGAATTAGAAAACTGCCATCTGTTCGTGCTTGTAGAATGGAATAAACAGACCTATTCAGCAATACGTATGGTGATCATTTTATTAAAGACAAGATTTTAACAGAGGATAAGAAAGTTTGAAAGAAGGCAGAGGTTAGCGCCTCATTTTTACAAAGCAAGCATGCTGTGTATTTTACTACGGTATACATTGTCTTAATGACATCATTGGAAAGCAATGCACTCCACTAATTCCTGTGAAGAGTAGAGTTCTTCTATGGAATTTCAAGGGTCATTTGGAAAAGCTACAGACATGTTATCTGAGTCTCTTCAGCTGAAAAAAAAAATAATCTGTTGCATGCTATCCTGCATATTAAATAATTAGGCCATTCATAGGTCACTGGGAATTCAAGCTAAGAGTAACTGAATATTAGCTTTATTTTGTTCTTTTATTTTCAGTGAAACAGCTAGCTACACAGATTACATACATATATGTAATTCCAATCAGTTTTTGTAATCCAGACACCGAGACCAGACAGCACAGGCAGGTCCTTAACCCTAATTTAGACTGCACTAAGTAGTAAAGCAAAATAGCCCGATGCTGCTCCTATCAAAGTCTAATGCCGCGTACACACGACCGCTTTTCATGACGTGAAAAATGCAATTTTTTTTAAATGTCATTAAAAACAATCGTGTGTGGGCTCCAGGGCATTTTTCATGACGTGAAAAATGGGCATTACAAATTTAGAACATGCTCTATTTTTTTGCGTAGTTTTTCACGTTGTCGTAAAAAACGGTCGTGTGTTGGCTTTAACGATGTGATAAAACCACTCGTGCTCAGAAGCAAGTTATGAGACAGAAGCGCTTGTTCTGGTAAAACTAGCGTTCCTAATGGAGATAGCACATTCGTCACGCTGTAACAGACTGAAAAGCACAAAGACTGAAAAGCGCAAATCGTACATCCGGGAGACCTCATCCACATGCTTTGGAGGTGCCCCAAGTTAGTAAGGTACTGGAATGCGGTGCTCAAAATCATTAACTCTACCTATCAGGTCCAGTTGCCGGTAAGCCCACTGGTGTGCTTGCTGGGGGGTATAGATGAGGACCTGTACCTGCCTCCTGTCTACACTGCCTTGCTTAGACTGCTATATTTGGCACGGAAACTTATAGCAAGATACTGGTTGTCTGCTCGGGTTCCGTCGAGCCGACAGTGGGTACAGGAGGTCAATAGGATCCTTATAAGGGAGAAGAACACCACAACATATGGCAGGGATGGCTGGGGTTTCCGGAGGTAGCCCCTCCACAACTGGTACTTGATAGGCTGTTAATAGGTTAAAACCTTGGTTAAGTAGAATGGTGCGATGGGGTCATCTCTATAAACTACTAGGTGAGAGGTAATTGGGCTAAGTGACCTAATGAATGTTGTACCTATGGCATCAGGCTGGCTGGTTTTCCCCCCTACTGTTTTTTTTTTTTTTTTTTCCTTTTTTTCCCCCCCTTTTTTGTTTGTATAATATGTTTAAAGTGCCTACAGTTGGAGCACCAGATGTACGGAAAGATCGCATCACAATTACTACTGTGTTAATGTATTGCTCCTCGGCTTTATGCTTGAATAGCTTTGCCCCAGGTGTGGCACTGCTTTCTTTAGGTCATTTAAATGCGATGTACATGTCTGTTATTTTGTACTGCTACTGTTTTTCTTTTTTTTTTCAAAATAAAAACTTTACTGATTTAAAAAAGAAAAGCGCAAATCGTCATTTACCAAACTTTTACTAACACAAAATCAGCAAAAAGCAGCCCCAAGGGTGGTGCCATCCGAATGGAACTTCCCTGTTATAGTCCCGTTGTACGTGTCGTACGTCACCGCGCTTTGCTCAAGCATTTTTTTTCCACGATCGTGTGTAGGCAAGGCAGGCTTGACAAGAATCACGTTGAAAAAAACTTTGTTTTTTCTAGACCATTAAAAATGGTCGTGTGTACGCGGCATAAGATTGGTCAAGAAGAAGCAGCAGCCCATGGCTGTGACCATCCTTGTGTTTTTTTTAAGGTGTTACTAAACCCAGGACCCTGCGTTCACTATATCTGGTCTCCCACAGTACTCGGATCGATGATCACCCGAGTCTCATCAGAGACTCGGTGATCACACCGCGTGCCGCGCATGCAATGCAGGCCAGCTGGTAAAGGGGGGGGGGGTATTGTGGTATTAAACAAAGAAGATTACATTGATGAATTAAACTGGTTAATTTTAGATGCAAACACATATGAACATTTAAAGGGTAACCCTACCAATAAATGAAAAGTCCAACTTACAAGAATAGTCATAAAAGCACAAAAAAAATCTAGTCAAAGAGAAGCCTGATATCTGGTACCTGAGGTTCCAAAAGTACCTATTATATACCAAGTACCAAAGATACACAAAAATCAAACAAAACCACCCAGCAGACCCATATTTAGCGTAATTCATTCTACATATTCCAGGGTGGGAGAATATTTGGATTATTTTTCTCCAACCTATCGCCCAGGGTTATCCATCTTACAATAAAAATAGTGGAGATCCAATCAAAAAAATTAGTAACATTCCAATTAATGATAGCTGCATCTTGGCCAGCATATATTCATTATATATGAATATTAATCAACAAGATGCACCTAATGCTAAAGAATGGGCTTTGAATAAAAAAAACACAACTTAAAAGGAAACACATTTTTTTTTAAAGAAATATATTTAAAACTGGCAATGGGAAGCAAACTATTTTTGGCACAAGTAGTTTTTTGCCCAGAAAAAGGGCATGGCGATGGGGGATAAATATGCTCCAACAGTAGCTAACATATTTATGAGCAAATGGGAAAATTAAAATATAAATGGAAAGAACAGACCAGCATTGAAGGCATATTACAAAATTACAGATACATCGACAACATATTTGTAGCATGGGAGGGGTCAGAAGCGAGTTTAGTGGAATGTTTGAAAACAATAAATCACAATAAATACAATATATCCTTTACTGCAAGTGAAATGCATAGTAATATTTAGACCTTGAAATATTTCCATGGAATGGGGGGGGGGGGGGGGGTTAGACACTAGAACTTTTAACTGACCGTAATGGGTACATCTTGGTTAGTGGCCACCACCCCAGATGGCTAAAAACCATACCTAGAAGACAGTTTATTAGAATTTAAAGGAATTGTGCCTTAAAAATCGACTACGATATTCAGGAAAACACTATGATGCATAGGTTTGCAGAAAAGGATAATTAAACAACAGGTTAAAAATATGAACAGGGAACACCTGCTACAGCTAAAATCTAAAACAATGTGGGAAGAGCCACTCAGGAACTCAGAGAGCAGCTAAATAATATAAAAAAGGGATTCAAATACCACAGTTTATCGGTACATTTTAGAAAATGTCATAACCAAAATCCAAGAGAGCTCAGAATTTGTGCTATAGACAAAATTGAGGAGTAGAGTTGAGCGGACACCTGGATGTTTGGGTTCGGACCCGAACCCGGACTTTGAAAAAAAAGTTCGGGTTCGGGACCGAATCCGACCCGAACTTTGACCCGAACCCCATTGAAGTCAATGGGGACCCGGACTTTTGACTACTAAAATGTCTCTAAAAATTTAAATCGGGTCTCTTAATTCTTGGAGGGGATCTCAACATGGCCCTAGACCCAACTCTCGATACCTCTACAGGAGCCTCATCCCTTCCTTTTTCAGCCTTAAGACAAGCAAAACTAGGCCTGGCCTCTCTGGCTCTCCATGATACATGGCACACCTTGAATCCCAGAGGAATTGATTACACTTTCTATTCATCGCCACACCAACGATACTCAAGGTTAGACTATATTTTTCTTTCCCAAAATTATCTCTCATATCTGTATGACGCAACAATTGAGAACATGGTCTTATCTGACCATCATCCAGTTACGCTGACTTTGCGGTTTCCACGGAAGGAAGCATTCACAAAGGTTTGGAGACTAGATGCCTCCCTACTTACAGATGTCGCAGACGTTGCTACCCTTAAACAGGCAATTGGAGAATACTTCCAGCTTAATGACACGCCCGATGTGTCACCCATGACTCAATGGGAGGCACATAAATGCGTGGTGAGAGGCCATCTGTTGGCCATCGCGGCGAGGAGAAAAAGGGAACATGTGGCCCTTATCAAGGAGCTGACGGATAAAATCGCTAGACTGGAGGCGCAACACAAAGGCTCCTTGGCAGTTAAGGTAGCGGCCGACCTAGCTGATACAAGAGCACTCTTGCGTGAGGAACTATATAAAAAGGCACGCAAGCGCATGATGTTATCGCAGAAATTGTTCTTTGAGCAAGGGAACAAGCCGGGAAGACTTTTGGCGAAGTTCACGCAAAAACGTGTCCTTGCTTCCACTATCCATCACGTTAAAGATAAACAGGGTGGGATTCATACTAAAACGGAGGATATTGCTCGTCAATTCCAAGAGTATTATAGCAAATTATATAATATCAGGGCAAGGGAGGAAGGAGTGGGCTCGTCGGTTAATAGGGAAGCAATGATAAAGGACTTTTTGCACAAATATTCCCCACGGGCAGTGTCCGTAGAGGATCAGCAAATTTTAGAGTCGCCATTGACGTCAGAAGAATGGATAGAAGCTCTTAAAGCTACCAAACCGGGCAAGAGCCCAGGCCCGGATGGCCTAACGGCGCAATATTACAAATGCTTCTCTGAACTTTTAGCGCCGGGGTTCCTTAAGGCATTCAATTCGCTGGCCAGCTCTCCCCATAATTCCAACACCCTCCTGGAAGCATACATCGCGGTAATCCCTAAGGAGGGCAAGGACCCCTCAGAAGTGGCTAGTTACAGGCCGATCTCGCTCTTAAATGTAGATGTGAAGATCTTCTCAAAAATCCTGGCGATGCGACTAGCTCTTTATGTTCCGACGTGGGTGGGCCTTGATCAGGTGGGTTTCGTCCCTGGCAGAGAGGCCAGGGACAACACCATCAAGGCTCTCAACCTACATCATTGGCTCACCTCTACAAAAAGCGAAGGGTTCTTTTTATCATTGGATGCGGAGAAGGCCTTTGACCGGGTGGCCTGGGACTACATGAACTCGGTCTTGGAAGCACTGGGCCTTGGGACCAGATTGAGGGGTTTTGTTGGAGCCCTGTACACGAATCCTCGAGCTCGGGTCCGGGTCAATGGTCACCTGTCAGAGGCCTTCTCCATCCATAATGGCACCAGACAAGGATGCCCCCTTTCCCCCATACTGTATATCCTCACACTGGAGCCACTTCTCCGTTGCATTCGGGCCCATCCTGACGTAGTAGGGGTTAAAGTACATCATAATGAATTCAAGCTAGCGGCCTTTGCCGATGACATCTTGCTTTTCCTCTCTTCCCCCTTGATATCCATACCGAACCTGTTACAAGTCTTTGAACAATTCCGCTATATCTCATACTTGAAGATTAACTATTCCAAGTCATTTGCATTGAATGTTACACTTTCTTCATTGCTGGTTACCCGCTGCCAGGAGAACTTTCCCTTTCGATGGAAAACAGATGACATTACTTACTTGGGCATGCGGCTCCCAGGTAAACTTTCAGACTTGTTTGATAAGAACTTTTCGCCGGAGTTGAAAGCCATACAGCAGGATATACGGAAGTGGGACTCCCCCACAATCTCTTGGTTCGGGCGAGCCGCTATCTTGAAAATGACGGTGCTTCCCAGAATGCTATATAAGCTACAGACAATTCCGATTTCCCTACCTCCTTCCTTCTTTGCAACATATAAAAGACTATGTAGAAAGTTTTTGTGGGGATCCAAAGCACCTAGAATAAGCTGGGCGAAACTGGTATTGCCAAAAGCGGAGGGGGGTATTGGTCTCCCGGATCTGCAAAGATACTACTGGGCTACACATCTAGCGAGAGTGGTGGACTGGCGGGCCCATACACGCTGCAAGGGCTGGGTACGGCTGGAAAATTGGATCGCCGGGGCTGACCTCGGAAAAATACCTTGGACCTCCAAGAGACACTGGACGTCTAACGTCCAATCTCATCCACTAATAGGGGCAACTCTGCTGGCTTTCACGACGGCTTGTCAGGCATACTCAATATCAAGGACGGAATGCAGACTAACCCCTCTTAGAGGTAACCCGGACTTCATACCGGGACAAGATGGGCTCTACCTGACAGACGAGTGGCCACATGCAGATATGTTGGCCAAACACTTCTTTTCTGGGAATAGATTCCTGACTATAAAAGAACTTGAGAAGATATCCCGTACCAAGAAATTTCCCTTATTCGCCTATTTCCAGGTGAAACATTTTCTTGATAACCCAAGGGTAAGGGGAAGCTTTACAAAATCGCCTACGGTGTTTGAATCGCTCTGTGCTAGTACGTCACCTCAGAGACATGTGATCTCGATGCTGTATGCGTCCATGTTCGAGGCACCCTTCGCGTCTCTGCAGACAGAAAAGGCTTTCTGGGAAGCTCGGTTAGACAGACCGATTGAGCCGAAGGCCTGGGAAAAGATCAACTGGTTTATCTTCAAAGGTTCACTGAGTGTGAACATTCAGGAGAACGGATACAAGATCAGGACACGGTGGTATAGGACACCGGACGTCGTCCATAAGTTCTCTCCCTTGGTACCTGACAGGTGCTGGAGGTGTGGACAAGACTTGGGCTCCTTCCTCCACATCTGGTGGGACTGCCCGCTGATTCAGCCATATTGGCAAAAAGTGCATGATGTGACAACAGCGGTCTCGGCACTATCCCTGGAGTTTTCACCAGCACAGTACTTACTTCATCTTTCCAAAATTTCCAGGAAACGATATCGTAACTCGGTGGCGATACATATGATCAATGCAGCTAGACTATGTGTTCCTGTTCATTGGAGAGCCACAGTGCCACCAACGATAAAAGAATGGGTGGCACGCATTGACCATTTGGCAGCGATAGAGGAGCTGATATACACTGCACAAGACAGAATTCCCACCTTCATTTACGTTTGGAGCGAGTGGTTCGAATTCCGGAAAACAGCAGATTATCAAGCTCTGGTGCGATACGTGGGCTGATTGAAATCCGGTGACTTTAAGCCCGATTGGTGACTGGTTTGTGACATCACTAGTCTGTATTTCTTCCAATATGATGTGGACGGCGAGGGCAGTGGACCTCCCCCACCCCCCTCTTTTTTTTTTTCTCTTCCTCTCTCTCTCTCTCTCTCTCTCTCTCTCTCTCTCTTTCCCTCGTCTTCTATATCTCTCTCTATCCCCCTCTATCTTCTCTATTCCCTCTTCCTCTTCTATCAATGATGGGAGGGCGGGTTTGTTTTGAACTGACCCACCTACCCATCCTGTTTGTTATAAGTAGACCTTAATGACAGATATAGGACTTGACTCTGGGATCAAGGAGCCATAATTGGATATGAGGTTGAATGTGTGGAAGCATTCAGAGGCCCTTGAACACGAGCATCCTAATGTCTTCCCTCTTTACCACTTGGAGACACATCCTCCATTGGTGATATGAAAAAGATACGAGTGTTCATATGGATCGTGTGAAGATTACTTTTGTCATAGATATTCTGCTTGTACCTATATCTCATGTGTAGCTACACGTTGCAGCGCCTCTTGTATTCACTTGTCATATATGTTGCTGATGCTGTTTTATCTGTAAAGCTGTTCCTTTTCTCTCAATAAAATCTTTATGGATAAAAAAAAAAATGTCTCTAAAAAACTAAAGGAAAGGGCTGGAGGGCTGCAAATGGCAGCAAAATATCGGGAAGAGCATGGCAAGTACTCTGAAAATAAATGTGGATAGGGAATCAACTTAAAATAACATAAAAATAAATAAAAATAAAAAATAAAATCATTTTGACCTAGGAGGACGAGGTCCATATGTAGTAGGAGGTTGAGGTGGATGTGGCGGTGTAGGTGGAAGCGGTGGTGGAGGAGGAGGAGGTAGCCAACACAGCAGGTTTTGGTTTTTAATTGATTTATTTTTTAAATTAGGGTAAACCCCAAAAGAGTGAGAAAGATCTAGGGTTGCTACCTCATCCCTTTAAACCTGAACACATAGTAATTACACAGGTTCTGGGGCAAATTTAATGTCGATAAGGCACCAAGTGTGTTTAATTAGCATCACCTTAATCAGCCAGAGAACCTGTGTAATTAATATGTTTTTGCTTTTAAAGGGATGAGATGGCAACCCTAGAAAGATCTGGAAAAAAACAATGGCTGGGTAAGGCCGGCCCGGTGTCTATTCTGCACAAGGTACGGACAAGTCTTCTGGGATCCATGCCTGGTTCATTTTAATGAACGTGAGCATGTCCACATTGGCTCTGGACAGGCGGCTGCGCTTGTCTGTGATAACGCCCCCTGCCGTGCTAAATACACGTTCAGACAATACACTGGCCACAGGGCAGGCCAGCACCTCCAAGGCGTAAAGGGCAAGCTCAGGCCATGTGCCCAATTTGGAGACCCAGACGTTTAAGGGGGCATAGCCGTCATTCAGTACGTGTAGGCGTGTGCACACATACTGCTCAACCATGTTTCTGAAATGCTGCCTCCTGCTAAAACGTTCCATATCAGCTGGTGGTGCTGTTTGTTGTGGTGTGCTGACAAAGCTTTTCCACATTTCGGCCATGCTAACCCTGCCTTCTGAGGCGCTGGCGGTGCCCCTGCTGCGTTGGCGACCTCTTCCTCCTCCTCTGCCTTCGCCTTCTGTTTCCACTGTGCCCCCGCTGCCAGGTGGGAATTGCACCAGCAGCGCGTCTACCAGCGTGCGCTTGTACTCGCGCATCTTACGTTCACACTCCAGTGAGGGAATTAAGGACAGTACATTGTCCTTGTAACGGGGGTCGAGAAGCGTGGCCACCCAGTAATCAGCACCTGTTAAAATGTGCGAAACACGCCGGTCGTTGCGGAGACACTGCAGCATGTAATCGCTCATGTGTGCCAGGCTGCCCAGAGGCAACGAAAAGCTGTCCTCTGTGGGAGGTGTATCATCTGTGTCCTCTGTATGCCCCCAGCCACGCACCAGTGATGGCCATGAGCTGGTCTGGATGCCATTCTGCTGTGAACATGGTTCCTCCTCCTCCTCCATGTCTTCCTCCTCCTCATCCTCCACTGCGTCATCCTCCAGAACTGTGCCCTTGCTGGACAATTGTGTACCTGGCCTTTGTTGGTGCACGAACCCACCCTCGGAGCCACTTGTGAATGACTGCCCTTAAAGCCTTGGAAATGATCCTGATTCCTCCTCCTCCTCCTGTGCCACATCCTCTTGCATCATCGCCCGTAGCGTTTTTTCAACCTAGCCCTAAACAATGTACTTCACAGACAGTATATCACATGGGACAGGTAGAGTGCTGGTGAAATATGCAGAGATTCACCTATATATTTCTCTACCTATAGCAAGAAGCAGGAACCTAGCCCTAAACAATGTACTGGACAGACAGTATATCACAGGGGACAGGTGGAGTGCTGGTGAAATATGCAGAGATTCACCTATATATTTCTGTCCCTATAGCAAATAGCTGGAACCTCTCCCTAAACTATGTACTGGACACACAAAGTATATCACAGGTGACAGGTGCAGTGCTGGTGAAATATACAGAGAGTCACCTGTATATTGCTGTCCCTATAGGAAATAGCTGGAACCTCTCCCTAAACTATGTACTGGACACACACAGTATATCACAGGTGACAGGTGCAGTGCTGGTGAAATATACAGAGTCACCTATATATTGCTGTCCCTATAGCAAATAGCTGGAACCTCTCCCTAAACTATAAGATGCAGATCTCACAGAAATAAACAGTGCTTGTGTAGATTTCTGAAGCAGGATACACCTCTCTGACACTGTTCCTCAATCAACAGCAGCCTGTCCCTACCCTAGCTAAAGCAGAGTGACAAGCCCTAAACGATAAGATGCAGATCGCACAGAAATAAACAGTGCTTGTGTAGATTTCTGAAGCAGGATACACCTCTCTGACACTGTCCCTCAATCAGCAGCAGCCTCTTCCTACCCTAGCTAAAGCAGAGTGACGAGCCCTAAACGATAAGATGCAGATCGCACAGAAATAAACAGTGCTTGTGTAGATTTCTGAAGCAGGATACACCTATCTGACACTGTCCCTCAATCAGCAGAAGCCTCTCCCTACACTAGCTAATGAAGAGTGACGACTGTGCTGTGTGCCTCTATCTGATATAGAGGCTGGTCACATGCTGGGTCACATGCTGCACTGGCCAATCACAGCCATGCCATTAGTAGGCATGGCTGTGATGGCTTCCTAGTCACACTAGTAAAACAAATGGCGATTGGCTGCCGTCCAGCGCGCCATAAAATAGCCGAACTCCGAACCCAAACCCAAACTTTTTCCAATTATTCGGGTTCGGGTTTGGGAGCAAAAATAACCCAAAGTCTGTACCGAACCCGAACTTTACAGTTCGGGTTCGCTCAACCCTATTGAGGAGTACTGGAGGGGTATACACAAAAAACAAGCAGTTTTACAAAATTAAACTTTCTGGATCCACAGACTCCGTACTATGATGCCAGTAGGCTTAAATGTTAATATCAATATCAATTGTTATATTCATCATTTCTAGAAGATGTTAAAATAATAGAATAGGCATGAGCTCGATGTTCGAGTCAAACCTGAGTTCAACTCGAACATCGGGTGTTTGCCCGTTAGGCGAGCAGCGAACAATATGGGGCGTTTGCAGGAAATTAGAACGCTGCAGAATGTCCCATAATGCATTGAGAGATCACAGTGCATTAGTGTCTGAAGATTGGCTAAAGAATGCACTTGACCTGCATGCTTTGGCCAATCACAGCACACTCTGCAGAAAGAGCCATAATTGGCCAAAGGCAGGGTTTCATGTTTGGCACCCATCCTGAATTTGGTGGTGCAGCTTTTTATGACCAGGTACCCAGGCTTACAAGATCTCCTAAGGCAGGCCAGAAAAGTCTGTGGTCGTTTCCGCCAGCCATACAATGCCAGTGCTCGGCTGGCTGACATTAAAAGGGAATGCAACCTGCCCATCAACCGCCTCATTTGTGACATGCCCATTAGGTGGAACTCAACGTTGGCAATTTTGTAGGGGCTGCACACACAGCAAAGGGCTATCAATGAGTACCTGTGTGAGTATGGCACCAGGCCAAGGTCAATGGAGATTGGCTTCTTTTCGCCACGCCAGTGGCTACTGATCAAGAATGCAGGCACTGTCCTGTCACCATTTGAAGAGGCCACAAGGATGGTGAGCAGCGACAATTCATGCATCAGTGACACTGTCCCTCTAGTCTTCCTGCTGGAGCAGGCGTTTTGTGGAATCATGACCAGGGCACTTGAGGCAGAACAGCGGGAGGAAGAGGAGTTCCTTTCCTCTCATGGCCCCCTTTATCAAGATAGCATTTCTGCGAGTCTGCCAAACACACAAGAAGAAGAAGAGGAGGAGAGGAGGATTGTGCCAGCATGGATGCCAAGGATAACACACAGCAGTCTTCAAGGGATGGTTTTCAGTCCCCAGAAACCCAAGGTAGTTGTACATGGCTGGGAGGAGGTAGTTACGGATATTGTGATCCTTAGTGACCCAAAGGACTCAGAATCAAATGCCTCTGCAAACTTACGCTGCATGGCCTCCCTGATTCGTCAAAGCTTGCAAAAGAACCCTAGGATACATTGTATTAAGGAAAGGAATCATTACTGGCTGGCAACCCTTCTTGATCCACGTTACAAGGGTAAGGTTGCAGAACTCATCCTGCCTTCGCAGAGGGAGCAGAGGATTAAACATCTTTAGGAGTCATTGAAGAAAAGTTTGTGTAACGCCTTTCCAGACCCTGGGAGGTTACCATTTCCTGAAGCTGATTCTGAGGCTTCATTCAGTCAGAGGAAGAGCAGTGAAGAAGGTGATCCTTAGTGACCCAAAGGACTCAGATTTAAATGCCTCTGCAAACTTACGCTGCATGGCCTCCCTGATTCGGCAAAGCTTTCAAAGGGACCCTAGGATACGTGGTAAGGAAAGGAAAGGGATCATGACTGGATGGCAACCCTTCTTGATCCATGTTACAAGGGTAAGGTTGCAGAACTCATCCTGCCTTCGCAGAGGGAGCAGAGGATTAAACATCTTCAGGAGGCATTGAAGAAAAATAGGATTTTTTAATACAGCTTACCTGTAAAATCCTTTTCTTGGGAATACATCATGGGACACAAAGCCTTAATTACTTAAAGGGTTATGTATTCACCACAGGTTATTGGACACTGACAAACCCAATTAAAATGTAGTCCCTCCCCTATATAACCCCTCGCAGTTTTGTAGCAAAGCAATAAGTGTTCCACGTTAACTCCGAAGAGGGGTGGGAGCTCTGTGTCCTGTGATGTATTTAAAAGAAAATAATTTTACAGGTAAGCTGTATTAAAAAATCCTATTTTCTTGATCATACATCACGGAACACAGAGCCTTAATTACTTAATGGGATGTCCCATAGTGTCACAAACTACCGTGAGCGGGTGTGAACCACAACTGTGGGTTAGGAAAGATTTCAATGCAGCTCTCTATGCGATGTGAATATCTGTACTGGACCCCAGGCGTCACTCCAATCAGAGAACAGGAGTTTGGGGGTTCACTACATCATCTCTTTCACATATAAGAATGCGTTGAGCTACTAAGGGTAGAGGTATTACAACATGCCTTCAACCCCTAGCGTTGAAAATGTACAGCGAACATGTTCAGTATTTTAGGGAGTAAGCCCGTATACAATTAACAACAAATGTCAAGCACGTAGCATATATAAAATAATGTATGCAATTAGCAATTACTTGAAAGAGGTAACTTTAGCTTAAATGATCTGAGAGTGTATGTGCCTTTAAGATATTCCACAACTGTTACTTGAAAGCACAGCAAGTAATGTCAAGCAGCAAAGTAGTATAAAATAGAGGCAGATTCAAATACAGTACTTAGTAAAGTTAATTCCAGAGCAATAAACGTAATGTAATATTGGTACTTATCTGTTTGCAGAGGATGAGAGTAAGCAGAGTATTGTAGCAGCAATGGGATTCTGTCATGGAGGGTCTCCTGGTGCAGGATATCTTAGGGTGTTCCCAGCCACAGCAGTAAGATTGGCAGCGTGGATGGAGGCAGTGGATAACTAAGAGGTAGCATGGATCCAGGTTGCGCTGCTATTCAGTTGAGGGGATATGCCAGTAGTTTGTATGTAGCGTGGTCTGGCTACGACCGACAATAATAGGACAGCGTGTACTATCCACGCTGTCCTGTTTATAGGAGGGAGGCATGTGTAACAAATGAGTGTTGATTTTCGTTCGGCACTTCGGCGTTCAACGCTGGACCGCACACGGCGCCGGGCGATGACGTCAGTGCGCGGTCGCTGTATGCGTTCCAGCGTGGAATGCAATGCGGCGACAAGCGCCATTTACACATAGCAATGCTAAAATTTGGGAGGGAGACAAAGATCAGAATAAGACCGCCATCGAGCCAGAGGATCTATACTGCTGCCTGCAGCACACTACGCCAGAAGGTGGCATCCTCGTAACCTCTCACATCTACCTGGTAGAATTTAGTAAATGTATGGACCGAAGACCAAGTAGCAGCCTTACAGATCTGAGCCATGGAGGCCTGGTAAAGCACTGCCCATGAAGCACCAACTGCTCTAGTTGAGTGCGCATTCACCTGAAAAGGAAGGATCTTCTTTTCTAAACCATAGGCCTGAATAATGACTTGTCAAATCCATAGTGGATTTTGATGCTACCTGGCTCCTCCAAATTCCAGCAGGACCAAAAATATGCAACATGGTACCCTCTGCCTCTCCGCAATGTATTCGTCATATCAGGACAGATTTTCCGCAGCAGGGATGGAACCTTGTACCAACGTGTGAGCATCTTATAACTCAGCTCTTGATTAGGGATGAGCTTCGAGTTCGAGTCGAACTCATGTTCAACTCGAACATTGCCTGTTCGCCGAACAGCGAACAATTTGGGGTGTTCATGGCAAGTTCAAAAAGCCACGGAACACCCTGTAAAAAGTCTATGGGAGAAATCTAAAGTGCTAATATTAAAGGCTAATATTCAAGTTATTGTTCTAAAAAGTGTTTGGGGACCTGGGTCCTGCCCCAGAGGACATGTATCAATGCAAAAAAAGTTTTAAAAACGGCCTGCACGGGTTGTGGGGATGAGGCCCTTGTTCCCGTCAACATGGGGACATGGTGCTTTGAGGGGTCACAGACCCCCAATGCTTTGAGGGGTCACAGACCCCCAATGTTGAGGGCATGTGGCCTGGTACGGTTCAGGAGGGAGGGGGGCCGCTCTCGTCCCCCCCTCTTTTCCTGCAGTCTGCCAGGTTGCATGCTCGGATAAGGGGTCTGGTGTGGATTTTTGGGGGAACTTCATGCCATTTTTTTTTTAAATTTGGGGTGGAGTTCCCCTTAAAATCCACACCAGACCTGAAGGGTTTGTAATGGATATTTGGGGGGAACCCCACATCATTTTTTTTTATTTGACGAGGGGTTCCCCTTAATATCCATACCAGACCTGAAGGGCCTGGTAATTAAATTTGGGGGGACCCCCACGCCTTTTTTTAACCACTTGCCCACCAGGTGAATTCTGGCACTTCTCTCCTTCATGTGAAAATCACAATTCTTTTGCTAGAAAATTAATCAGAACCCCCAAACATTATATATTTTTTTTAGCAGACATCCTAGGGAATAAAATGGCAGTCATTGCAATACTTTTTGTCACACCGTATTTGCGCAGCGGTCTTACAAGCGCACTTTTTTTGGATAAAAATCACTTTTTTGAATTAAAAAATAAGACAACAATACATTTTGCCCAATTTTTTTATATATTGTGAAAGATAATGTTACGCCGAGTAAAATGATACCCAACATGTCACGCTTAAAAATTGCGCCCGCTCGTGGCATGGCGTCAAACTTTTACCCTTAAAAATCTCGATAGGCGACGTTTAAAAAATTCTACAGGTTGCATTTTTTGAGTTGCAGAGTAGGTCTAGGGCTAGAATTATTGCTCTCACTCTAACGATCGCGGCGATACCTCACTTGTGTGGTTTGAATACCGTTTTCATATGCGGGCGCTACTCGCGTATGCGTTTGCTTCTGCGCGCGAGCTCGTCGGGACGGGGCGCTTTAAACATTTTTTTTTGGTTTTCTTATTTATTTTTATTTAGTTTTATAATTTTTTACACTGAAAAAAAAAAAAAAAAAATTGATCACTTTTATTCCTATTACAAGGAATGTAAACATCCCTTGTAATAGAAAAAAGCATGACAGGTCCTCTTAAATATGAGATCTGGGGTCAAAAAGACCTCAGATCTCATAATTAGACTTAAATGCAAAAAAAAAAATGCAAAAAAAAATGTCATTTTTTCAAATGACAAAAAAAAAAATGTTTCTTTAAGAGGCTGGGCGGGACTGACGTTTTGACGTCACTTCCGCCCAGCAGAGCTATGAGGACGGGTGAAGGAGATTTCTCCTTCAGTCCCGTCCCCGCTCAGCTGCCGGACACATCCGATCCCCTCCGCCGCTACCGACGGCTCCGGTAAGCGGCGGAGGGCGCGGGAGAGCGGCGGGAGGGGGGGGCCCTCTCCCGCCACCGATAACGGCGATCTCGCGGCGAATCCGCTGCGGAGACCGCCGTTATCGTGTACACCACCGCCCCCTGAAAAGATGAATATCTCGGTTGTGGCAGCAGCTGCTGCCGTTATCGAGATATTCAACTTTAAAAAGAGGACGTCTTTTTGACATGGGGCGGTGGTCAAGAGGTTAAAATGAATGACTTTTCTCTGAATTGCCGGGAGCCGACAATTCATTATAGCCGCGAGTGATTTTAAATGACTTTTTTTCCTTCAGAAATCACACTTTGTGCAGGGACAGTTCTAAGCACGGGAAACAATCGCTACTTCACAGGCATACTATACACACACCCTAGGTACGAAATGTAAAGGAATAATTCACTTGTATTGTTTCACTTTAAGCATTATTAAAATCACTGCTCCCCAAAAAATTCCCGTTTTTTTAAACTTTTTTTTTTTGCATTGATACATGTCCCCTGGGGCAGGACCCAGGTCCCCAAACACTTTTTAGGACAATAACTTGCATATTAGCCTTTAAAATTAGCACTTTAGATTTCAAACGTTCGAGTCCCATAGACTTTAACAGGGTTTTAAAGTTCACACAAACTTTTGGTCTGTTCGCAGGTCCTGGTGAGAACCGAATGGGGGGGGTGTTCGGCTTATCCCTACTCTTGATATTTACTAGTCACTGAGGAATAGTGGGCAAAGTATAAAATATGATCCCGCTGCTTTTTGGAGAATGTGATGTCTAAATCTCTGAAGGAATCTGGGGACAAAACCCTCAGGAGGATGTATTGGGCAGAGGGTGCCTCTAACGGCCATACATTTTCCAACGGTGTATTAGGGTGGTTTGACCACCCCCCACAAAGGGGATAGCTAAGAAAATGGGTAAGTTGATGCATCCACCATGGGTCCAATGGTGGATTAAACATCAACTGTATTTCAGCCCTAGTCTTCAACCTAGAGTCCTCAAGGTAATCACCTAAACTAAATTTACCTTGCCCGAAAATTTGTTTAAAATGACCATGGCCCGGATTCACATACATATTTATGCCGCCGTAGCGTATTTTTTTTTTACGATACGCCGGCGCAGCGCACAGAGGCAAGCACTGGATTCACAAAGCACTTGCTCCCACTCGCTGTTAAAGATACGCTGGGTTTCCTCGGCGTAAGGCAGCGTAGGTGGAAATGGGCGTGAGCCATGCTAATGAGGCATAACCCCATGCAAATGATGGGCCAAGCATCATAGAAGTACTTAAAATGAACGGCGCATGCACCGTCCCATGGCCACATCCCAGTGCGCATGCTCAGAATCACGTCGAAACAACTGCCTAAGATACGTCAAATCACTGCCTACGACGTGAACGTAACCTATGCCTAGTCATATTCACGTACAACGTAAACAACGTAAAATACAATGGCTTGTGTTCCCTGGTCCATACCTTTGCATGAGTTGCGCCTCCTATAAGGGGAATAACTTTACGGCGCATACTTACACTTACGCGCCATATCTGGAGATACGTCGGCGTAAGTGCTTTGTGAATCTGGGCCTATAAGTGTGGTCTGGGGGAAATGCTGGAATCCCCAATACTGGGTAGAGCTGAGTTATCTCCCCTTCTGACTGGGAAAAAAGATGACTTTGTTGTACTACTCTAAGAGTTTACCCTATAAGGGGGTGGTGCCGTAAGGTTCCAAGCGATCTTGGTCTTAACCATGGCACACATTGAAGTGGGATCTTGGGACAAGTTTGTTCTATCATTACCCAGGCTTTATGTCTCCCGTCTCTACACCATGCTAGTGCCCTAGCGAGCTGTACTGCCTGGTATTATCGAATCAGGTCTGGGAAGGCCATGCCTCCATGGGTTTTAGCCATGGTCAAATATAGGTGGGACTGGCATGGATGCTTTTTTGCCCAGACAAATATGATAAATACACACTGACTTCGGGAAAGAGCCCGGGATGACTATTGGTAGGATATTCATTTTGAGAATAGCGTTCCTACCTATCTATGTGTAATACCACTTATTCCATCTATCCAAGTCAGAGGAAAGATCCTGTAGCATTGGTGGAAAATTAGCTAAAAATATTTTATCCAATGAAGAAGTCAGTTTGACCCCTAAGTATGTGAGATCGGACATGGAAAAGAGAATAATGATTGGAGAGCTTGCTCACGCGCAGGGGCCAATGTAATATTAATTCCGATTTTTGAATGATGATTTTAAAGTTTGAAAGTGTATCGTACTGATTAAGCTTGCTTAATAAATTTGGCAACATTTCCGGGGATGTAATAAAAAACAGTATATTATCCGCAAAGGCCACAATTTTATGATCTGACTTGGCAATTGGAAAGCCCTGGAAATCTGTGCTTCCTCATACACGTCACAAAAATGTCTCTAGAGTTAGGATAAAGATCAATGGGGATAAGGGACATACTTTTCTGGTGCTGTTAGTCAAATAAAGGATATAGAAGTTAGCTCATTAATTCTAACAGCTGCAGATGGAACCGAGTATATAGCATCTATCCATTTACTAAAAGTCTTTCCCACTCCAATATGATTTATCTTTCGAAAATGTCCAATCCACCCTATCAAAAGCCTTCTCTGCATCAGAGGAGAGCAAGCATAAGGGTATTTTACAAAGATGAACCAGATAAATAATATCCATGGCTCTAGTAGTATTATCCTAGTAGAAATAAACCCGGCTTGATCAGGGTGGATGACATTCTGACGGTGAAGCTGTAGTCTAGATGCTAGTATCCATGTAAGATATTCCACAATAATTCATGCACTAGGCATGGTCCTTACCAGGGATCACTGTAATATGTGCCCTCAGCGTATCCGTTGGTATAGCTGATCTTCCAGAAGAGAATGAAATGCTTTTGTAAATCTAGGAGCTAGGATTGGAGAAAATGCCTTATAGAAGGCAATTGTATATCCATCTGGGCCCGGAGCTTTGTGGGGCTTAAGCAGCTTAATCACCCTCAAACATTCCTCAGATGAAATGAGAGCATTCATTGATTCGGACACATTATCAGATATTGATGGTAAACCGAAGAGGAGAAATATTCCCGAATTAACTGTTGCTTTTATACCAGCTGATCAGTAGATAAAGGTGCCAATAAATTATGGGACGAGTCTCGAAAAACCCTGGCCACATTCCGGGATATAATGCAGCGTTCCCCTCTGTTAGAATCAATATGTGGGACATAATTTCTACGGAAAATTTTCCTGATCGAATTGGCCAGCAATTTACCCAATTTATTCCCATGCTCATGGTACATATTTCTGACCCTACAAATTCCTGTATTAGTGTCATGTATGAGCAGGGAGGCCAGAACCCTAAGGTCTACTGCTACAGAGCGAGAAAGGGATTTTTTATGCTTGGATTCTAAGTTTGCAACCAAGTTTACCTGGGTTTGATAGACAGCTTGCCTATTTTGCCGCCATTCCGTCGCCTTTTGGATTAGCAAACCTTGCATGACACATGTATGCCATAGAGTCAATGGAGAAATATACTTTGTGTCAGTGACCGTGAATATTCTAGACAAAGCTAAAGAGAGGTCATTTTGCAATGGACCTTCTTGTATCAAGGATTCATTATATTTCCACATCCAGGATCTAGTTCCAGATGTGCCCAAATTAAGGTCTATAAAAGATGGGGCATGGTTAGACCCAGTATGTAAGCCAATTGAACAGCTCACTACCTCTGGTAAGAGAGGCTGGGATACCAGAAAGTATAGTCCCTGTCACTGGGATGCTGGACCCGCCAGACATCTACCAGACATACGGCTTGGAGGGCTATGTGGAATACCTAGAGGCATCTAACAGTGAATCAAGAGCTATGTTAAGATCTCCACCTAAAATAAGTCCCCCCTTCATAAAGCCTTGTAAGGCATTAAGAATTTCATCCAAGCAATTCAACCATGCTTAGTTAGGTAAATAGATAGAGGCTAACATAACTCTATAACCGGCCTTTAAGAAACAGATTGCATTCTTCCTGGTCACTCTTCTGGTCAACAAGAGATCATAGGACCATCCCAGAAAGCAGAATACTCACCCCTTCTTGTCTTAGAAACAGGGGCTGTACTGTGGAATACCTGTGGATAGCGATCATTCTGAAATTTTTGTATCTTCCCTGATTGAAAATGGATTTCTTGTATAAATGCAATGCATTGTGCCCGCATATGCCAGAGTTCACGTAAAACCGCTGTGCACTTCTCCAGAATATTCAGCCCATTAACATTTAAAGATAGACAATGTACATTAGTCATAGTGAGTCCAGAGATGAATGCCCTATGCACCAGCAGAGAAGGAATAGAGGAGAAGAAAAAAAAAACAATTATACTCAAGTGTCTCTCTATCGAGCCTACCTACCCATGCAGTCCCTTCCCAGATAATATCTAAGAGGGTAGAGCACGAAGAGTCAAAAACCTATGTGGGGAAAGTTAAAACGCAACCCGAGAGGTGGAGATGCTCAGAACACATTGCAAGTCAAAAGTACCAATAATCTGCACTAGCACCAAAAAGGCTTAAGTGTCAAAGCATATCCAACTATGGCCATGCTCTCAACAATGGACAAAATTTAATAGCAATATCAATAAGAAATTATAATAAAGTAGATAAAGACACCCAAAAGAAAAAAGTAAAAAAGTATCATCGTGATGTAGGGGATTTCAAAAGTGGGATAATGTATCTATGGCAGAGTAAAATTGCACCTGCAAAATAAACCACTACTAACACAAATACTGTCAGTGCCATACAAAGCACAACCAGACAAAAGTATTTAGAGACACCTAGGATGCCTCGCAATATACAGAGCTCCACACCCCTACCTCATAATGATAGAGGGAGAGGAGGAAGAGGTCGAGGAGGACAGAGTCGTCCTAATATTAGAGGAGATCAAAACAATAGGGGTAATATACCTTATAGTGATTACCAGTATCCTGTGGCTATTAATAACAGGTTTGGTCCATTGGCTTATCATGATGAACGTGTCAATATGGCATCCCCGCAACAATCTTTTTAGGTTGGGGCAGGAGAGGACCCAGAGGCCACAGAGGCAACCATGCATACAGAGGGAGACCTCCCGGGAATGTATACCCATCTCAGAACTATCAGGGATGGTGGAGACCCCAACAGAGACCATACCACTACCCTTACCCTCCAGAACCTCTAATAAGGGGAGAAGAGGATGCAGGGCAGGGAGGAGGGTCCAATACAAACAACAAAAAAAGAAGGATGGAATAACTGGAATATACAATTTGAGTTCTACCGAACTTACACATAAGGAATTAAATATTTTGAATTTAGGTCTTAAATGTGCCCCTAAGAAGTCTCTCAACAAATTTGACGTTTATATGGATATTCACAAATATATTTGAAAAGTGAATATAAAAAAATATTTTTTAAACAGTGGCCCGAGTAGTAACTATTCAGCCAACACTAACATTATAATAATAGATAATGGTTTAAAAAATAAGTCTTTGCTTAACCCGCCAAATTCCACCAACCAATATGTGGAAGTGTTTAAAAACTTGGTTTTGAAAGATTTGGATAAAGTGACTGTTAAAAAGAATGTTAACCCTTTGCATATCCAAGAAGGCATAGAGTCATTACAAGAAAGGAAAAATGTAATTATACGACCAGCCGACATACTGGATAAATCCTATTATGACACCCAGTTTGCTGATATGTTATCAGATGAAATCACTTATGTCAAATTAAAAAATAATCCCACTAACGCATACCATGCAGATTCACAAAAACTTGTGAATATGGGGAAGAATAAGAAAGTTCTTAGCAAAAAAGAACACAAATATCTCTCACCCAGTTTTTGTAGAGTTCCGACTATTTATACACTACCCAAAGTGCATAAAGACCCTGTTAGGCTTCCGGCTCGCCCTATTGTGAATTGCATAGGCTCTGTCACGGCTAGATTAGGCCAATACTTGGATACTTTTTCTGCAAGCTAGCGTATTAAAGATCAAGGCCCACTTAAAGGACACCACAAGCTTTTTGCAACTTATCAATGAAATTGACTTAACGGGGAAAACCAATATATATTTGGATAACGGCAGATGTGTCATCATTATATACTATCATCCAGCATAATGACGCCCTGCTAGCCCTTAATTGGGCGTTAAGTCAGCGCGATGATCTGCCACATGAACAAAAAGTATTTTTGGGTCAGTCATTGGATTTTTGCTAATCTCACAACTACTTCTGGTACAATCATGGTTTTTACACCCAGAAGAGGGGAGTAGCGATGGGAGCAAGATTTGCTCCCAGTATCGCTAACTTATTTATGGGAGAGTGGGAAGACAAATCGGTATTCGCAAATAAGAAAGATGGCCTCCTATTTTATTCATTGAGATTCATTGACGATCTGTTCTTCATCTGGGAAGGAAGTGAGGTATCTTTGTTAGAATTCCTGCATAATCAAAACAACAATGAAAATAACATCAAATTAGAATATGAATTCAGCAATGAACATATCCACTTCCTAGATGTGGATGTGAGATTGCAAGGTACATCTTTGGTGACAACTATTTATTTCAAACCAACTGATAGAAATAGCTACTTGCCACTAACCATCGGACATCACCCAAACTGGTTAAGAAATATACCAAAAGGTCAGTTGATGAGAGTGAAACCTAATTGTACCACTAATGACAATTTTATTATACATTCTAAAATCATAAAAGAGAGATTCATACAAAAATGGTATAGCGAGAAAAACTTGGATAAAATTGTACAGGAATTGGTTGATCCCCCGAGAGATCTGTGTCTCACTAACAGAGATCGTCCCATGAACTCTAAGCAAGAGTGGAGTTTTCTATCCAATTTCCAAACTCAATATAAAGATATTGAGAACATTTTCAAACGTCACTGGCATGTTTTATGTTTAGATAGAGTGCTACATCAAGCATTACCAGCGATGCCTCAGTTCATTTATCGTAAAGCACCAAATTTTGGCGATAAGATTGTAAAGAAAGTTTTAGATCCACCTGTAAGGAAAAGTATGTGCTGGCAGTTAACAGGGTTCTATTCTTGCAGGAAATGCAGTTCCTGTGCATTAGTCAATAATCCTATTAAAGGCTTGACAGAATTTGTATCATTAGGAAACAATAAAACCTGCAAGATCACTGAATTCATTACGTGCAACACCACGCATGTGGCGTATGTGCTGCAATGCCCATGCAATCTCTTGTATGTAGGTCGCACTAAGAAAATTAAGAATCCGCATTGCAGAGCACCTACACAATATAGAAATAGGTTTTAAATTTCACAGTGTTTCCCTACACTTCAAGAAACATCACAATCAAGACCCCTCTTGTTTGAAGTTTTGGGGAATCGATTCTACTCAATCGAATTGGAGAGGATCTAATTTAATAAGAGAAATATCGCAAAGAGAAACACGGTGGATATTTTTTATAGACACTTTTCCACTTAAGGACCGGACCAATATGCTGCTACCTGACCCAAGGGGTTTTTACAATTCGGCACTGCGTCGCTTTAACAGACAATTGCGCGGTCGTGCAACGTGGCTCCCAAACAAAATTGGCGTCCTTTTTTCCCCACAAATAGAGCTTTCTTTTGGTGGTATTTGATCACCTTTGCGGTTTTTATTTTTTGCGCTATAAACAAAAATAGAGCGACAATTTTGAAAAAAATGCAATATTTTTTACTTTTTGCTATAATAAATATCCCCCAAAAACATATATAACATTTTTTTCCCTCAGTTTAGGCCAATACGTATTCTTTGACCTATTTTTGGTAAAAAAAATCGCAATAAGCGTTTATTGGTTGGTTTGCGCAAAATTTATAGCATTTACAAAATAGGGGATAGTTTTATTGCATTTTTATTTTTTTTTATTTTTTTTACTACTAATGGCGGCGATCAGCGATTTTTTTCGTGACTGTGACATTATGGCGGACACTTCGGACAATTTTGACACATTTTTGGGACCATTGTCATTTTCACAGCAAAAAATGCATTTAAATTGCATTCTTTATTGTGAAAATGACAGTTGCAGTTTGGGAGTTAACCACAGGGGGCGCTGTAGGATTTAGTGTTCACTTAGTGTGTGTTTACAACTGTAGGGGGGTGTGGCTGTAGGACTGACGTCATCGATCGAGTCTCCCTATATAAGGGATCACTCGATCGATGCAGCGCCATAGTGAAGCACGGGGAAGCCGTGTTTACATACGGCTCTCCCCGTTCTTCAGCTCCAGGGAGCGATCGCGATCGCGGCTGGAAACAAATAGCCGCGCCGATCAGACCCCCGACCCACGTCTAGGCAGGGACATACATGTACGCCAATGTGCCTGTACGTGCCATTCTGCCGACGTATATGTACATGCGGCGGTCGGGAAGTGGTTAACTCCTAGGGGTATGAACGTGGAGTTGGGCGTGAATTGCTATATTAGTGACTACTAGCATTTATAATAATTTAGAGGTGTCTATCATGATACAAATATATATATATATATATATATATATATATATATATATATATATATATATATATATATATTTTTCCATTACATTTTTTCATGATATTTTTTCACGATATACAATTAGAATGTTTCATTATAGGTATAGGTTTGCTATTGATCAGCCATCTTATTCATATGTCTATTATGTCTAGATAATATATTGATTTTTATTTTACATAATGGGGTTTTATTTTGGTTTATTTTATTTTATTTGTTTTTTAACATTCAATATTCATATATGCGGTTGTCCATTTGTGTATATACAGGCTGGGCCATTTATATAGATACACCTTAATAAAATGGGAATGGTTGGTGATATTAACTTCCTGTTTGTGGCACATTAGTATATGTGAGGGGGGAAACTTTTCAAGATGGGTGGTGACCATGGAGGCCATTTTGAAGTCGGCCATTTTGAATAGAGTTGAGCGGACACCTGGATGTTCGGGTTCGGACCCGAACCCGGACTTTGAAAAAAAAGTTTGGGTTCGGGACCGAACCCGAACCGAACTTTGACCCGAACCTGAACCCCATTGAAGTCAATGGGGACCCGGACTTTTGACTACAAAAATGTCTCTAAAAAACTAAGGGAAAGGGCTGGAGGGCTGCAAATGGCAGCAACATGTCAGGAAGAGCATGGCAAGTACTCTTGAAATAAATGTGGATAGGGAAATAACTTAAAATAACATAAAAAAAAATAAAAATAAAAAATAAAATCATTTTTACCTAGGAGGACGAGGTCCATATGTAGTAGGAGGTTGAGGTGGATGTGGCAGTGTAGGTGGAAGCGGCGGTGGAGGAGGAGGAGGTAGCCAACACAGCAGGTTTTGGTTTTTAATTGATTTATTTTTTAAATTAGGGTAAACCCCAAAAGAGTGAGAAAGATCTAGGGTTGCTACCTCATCCCTTTAAACCTGAACACAGAGTAATTACACAGGTTCAGGTGTTAATTTAATGTCGATAAGGCACCAAGTGAGTTTAATTAGCAGCACCTTAATCAGCCAGAGAACCTGTGTAATTAATATGTTTTTGCTTTTAAAGGGATGAGATGGCAACTCTAGAAAGATCAGAAAAAAAACAATGGCTGGGTAAGGCCGGCCCGGTGTCTATTCTGCACAAGGTACGGACAAGTCCTCTGGGATCCATGCCTGGTTCATTTTAATGAACGTGAGCTTGTCCACATTGGCTCTGGACAGGCGGCTGCGCTTGTCTGTGATAACGTCCCCTGCCGTGCTAAATACACGTTCAGACAATACACTGGCCGCAGGGCAGGCCAGCACCTCCAAGGCGTAAAGGGCAAGCTCAGGCCATGTGCCCAATTTGGAGACCCAGAAGTTTAAGGGGGCATAGCTGTCATTCAGTACGTGTAGGCGTGTGCACACATACTGCTCCACCATGTTGCTGAAATGCTGCCTCCTGATAAAACGTTTTATATCAGCTAGTGGTGCTGTTTGTTGTGGCATGCTGACAAAGCTTTTCCACATTTCGGCCATGCTAACCCTGCCTTCTGAGGTGCTGGCGGTGCCCCTGCTGTGTTGGCGACCTCTTCCTTCTCCTCTGCCTTTGCCTTCTGCTTCCACTGTGCCCCCGCTGCCAGGTGGGAATTGCACCAGCAGCACGTCTACCAGCGTGCGCTTGTACTCGCGCATCTTGCGTTCACGCTCCAGTGAGGGAATTAAGGACAGTACATTGTCCTTGTAACGGAGATATATATATATGTATATCGTCAAAACAATGTGAAGGAACTGAAGGCACAGTCAGCAGCCCAATCTACTACCGCCTGTTCTGCTCCTGGCCTCAACATTCATAGAGCTGGATTAGGCCCGACCAAATACCGCTGCAGGCTCTGTCGGCTACTCGCACGTGAGAAAGGTGTTTCACTTGTGCGTGTAGCTGGCACAGATCGACCACGTCCTCTCCCTGTAACAGGAGCTCCACCAGCAGCACCACGACCGCGGCCACGTCCCTTATTTGACGTTTTCCTCATATTTCTCAAATGTAGGATCTTGCCCTAAATGGGTGTTTTTTAAATACAACAATAGTGTAATATGGTGTAATATGCAGAGATTCACCTATACAATTATTTCCCTATAGCAAGAAGCAGGAACCTAGCCCTAAACAATGTACTGCACAGACAGTATATCACAGGGGACAGGTAGAGTGCTGGTGAAATATGCAGAGATTCACCTATATATTTCTCTAGCAATAGCAAGAAGCAGGAACCTAGCCCTAAACAATGTACTGGACAGACAGTATATCACAGGGGACAGGTAGAGTGCTGGTGAAATAGGCAGAGATTCACCTATATAATTCTGTCCCTATAGCAAGAAGCAGGAACCTAGCCCTAAACAATGTACTGCACAGACAGTATATCACAGGGGACAGGTGGAGTGCTGGTGAAATATGCAGAGATTCACCTATATAATTCTGTCCCTATAGCAAGAAGCAGGAACCTAGCCCTAAACAATGTACTGCACAGACAGTATATCACAGGGGACAGGTGGAGTGCTGGTGAAATATGCAGAAAGTCACCTATTTATTTCTGTCCCTATAGCAAGAAGCAGGAACCTAGCCCTAAACAATGTACTGCACAGACAGTATATCACAGGGGACAGGTGGAGTGATGGTAAAATATGCAGAGAGTCACCTATATATTTCTGTCCCTATAGCAAATAGCTGGAACCTCTCCCTAAGCTATGTACTGGACACACACAGTATATCACAGGTGCAGTGCTGGTGAAATATACAGAGAGTCACCTATAGATTGCTGTCCCTATAGGAAATAGCTGGAACCTCTCCCTAAGCTATGTACTGGACACACACACAGTATATCACAGGTGGTGACAGGTGCAGTGCTGGTAAAATATACAGAGAGTCACCTATAGATTGCTGTCCCTATAGAAAATAGCTGGAACCTCTCCCTAAGCTATGTACTGGACACACACAGTATATCACATGTGGTGACAGGTGCAGTGCTGGTGAAATATACAGAGAGTCACCTATAGATTGCTGTCCCTATAGGAAATAGCTGGAATCTCTCCCCAAGCTATGTACTGGACACACACAGTATATCACAGGTGGTGACAGGTGCAGTGCTGGTGAAATATACAGAGAGTCACTTATAGATTTCTTTCCCTATAGGAAATAGCTGGAACCTCTCCCTAAACTATGTACTGGACACACAGGGCCAGATTCTTGTATATTCCGCGGCGGCGTAGCGTAAGCCATTTACACTACGCCGCCGCAAATTACTGGAGCAAGTGCCATATTCTTCAAGCACTTGCTCTGTAATGTGCGGAGGCGCAGTGTAAATGGCCTGGCGTAAGGCCGCGTAATTCAAAGGGGGCGGCTTGTATTTAAACTAAGCACGCCCCCGCGACGATTGAACTGCGCATGCGCCGGGCAAAAAAACAGCCCAGTGCGCATGCTCCAGCTCACGACGGAAAACGTCAATAACGTAAAGTCGTATTCGCGAACGACTTACGAAAACGACGGAAACGACGGAATAAGCCGACGCTGACCCAAAACATGGCATAGGACGGACCTTCGTAAACTTGCCCCTCATATAGCAGGGGCAAGTTTACGCTTACGGAAACGTCGTAAAATCACTGCGTCGTCTGCGCGTACGTTCGGGAATCTCGCGTAACTAGCTAATTTGCATAGACGACGGGGAAAACGACCATGCAACACCTAGCGGCGGGAAAAAAAATTGCATTTAAGGTCTGACAGCGTAAGAGCCTTACGCCTGTGAGATCTAATGGGTATCTATGCGTAACTGATTCTAAGAATCAGTCGCATAGATACCCTCGGGCCAGATTAGGACTTACGACGGCGCAAATGGCGTTGCGCCGTCGTAAGCCTTTTAAGAATCTGGCCCACATAGTATATCACAGGTGGTGACAGGTGCAGTGCTGGTTGAAATATACAGATAGGGACCGATTGCTGTCCCTATAGCCATTAGCTGGAACCTCTCCCTAAACTATAAGATGCAGATCTCACAGAAATAAAGAGTGCTTGTGTAGATTTCTGAAGCAGGATGCACCTCTCTGACACTGTCCCTCAATCAGCAGCAGCCTCTCCCTACACTAGCTAATGCAGAGTGACGAGCTGTGCTGTGTGCCTCTATCTGATATAGAGTCTGGTCACATGCTGGGTCACATGCTGCACTGGCCAATCACAGCCATGCCATTAGTAGGTATGGCTGTGATGGCTTCCTAGTCACACTAGTAAAACAAATGGCGATTGGCTGCCGTGCAGCACGCCATAAAATAGCCAAACTCCGAACCCGAGCCTGAACTTTTTCCAATTACTTTACAGTTCGGGTTCGCTCAACCCTAAATTTGAATCCAACTTTTGTTTTTTCAATAGGAAGAGGGTCATGTGACACATCAAACTTATTGGGAATTTCACAAAAAAAAACAATCGTGTTCTTGGTTTTACCATAATTTTATTCTTTCATGAGTTATTTACAAGTTTCTGACCACTTATAAAATGTGTTCAATGTGCTCTCCAGTGACATGCGGCGAGTGCTACGCTGTGGGCTCTTGCTGAATGAAGCTAGGACAGCCACTGATGTTTCTTCATTAGACCCCTTTCACACTGAATACGCCTATAGCGGAGCCTTAAAATCTCGGTAAGATCACGTTAAAATAGCAGTGTTTTACCACGATTTTAAGGCTCCGCTATAGGCGTATCCAGTGTGAAAGGGGTCTAATGAAGAAACATCAGTGGCCGTCCTAGCTTCATTCAGCAAGAGCCCACAGCGTAGCACTCGCCGCATGTCACTGGAGAGCACATTGAACACATTTCATAAGTGTGACCCTCTTCCTATTGAAAAAACAAAAGTTGGATTCAAAATGGCCGACTTCAAAATGGCGGCCATGGTCACCACCCATCTTGAAAAAGTTTCCCCCCTCACATATGCTAATGTGCCACAAACAGGAAGTTAATATCACCAACCATTCCCATTTTATTAAGGTGTAGCCATATAAATGGCCCACCCTGTAGATTGGGATTTATATGTAGTTTTATATTTCATCTAATAAGTCTTGTAGTTCATCTTTCTAATTTTTGACTCAACGGATTAATGACACGTTTGAAATAATGTGCTTTTGTACGGATACCTGTTTTAAATTGACAAGATGTAATGTTTTTAAGGTTCCAATAGGGGGCCGAAAACAAGTGTTTGTACTGCTACTAGGTTCACACACTAATCAGCTATGAGCTATCAGGGCGGGCGTCGTGTGAGTTCCACTCTGTATCACTCTAATTGGTTGTGAGATGGCAGGATATAAACACACAGGGCCAGATCCACAGATGAAGTACGCCGGCGTATCTACTGATACGCCGGCGTACTTTCAAATTTCCTGCGTCGTATCTTTAGTTTGAATCCTCAAACCAAGAAACGACGGCTTTTGGGTAAGATCCGACAGGCGTACGGCTTTGTACGCCTTCGGATCTTAGATGCAATACTTCGGCGCCCGCTGGGTGAAGTTCGCGTTGTTTTCCGCGTCGGGTATGCAAATTAGCGATTTACGACGATCCACGAGCGTACGTGCGGCCGTCGCATTTTCTAACATCGTCTGTAGTTGGCTTTTTCCGGCGTATAGTTAAAGCTGGTATTTTTTGCGGCATATAGATAGACTTGCCATGTTAAGCATGGGCGTCGTTCCCGCGTCGAAATTTGAAAAAAATTTTTTTGCGTAAGTTGTCCGTGAATAGGGATGGACGTAACTCACATCTAAGTTAAAAAAATTACGCAGTTGCGACGTCATTTCGCGCAAAGCACGGCGGGAAATTTCAAAACGGAGCATGTGCAGTTCAATCGGCGTGGGGACGCGCTTCATTTAAATGAAACCCGCCCCCAACCCGCCCAATTCGAAATCCGCCGCCAGAAATACACTACGCCGCCGTAACTTAAGGCGCAAACTCGCTGAGGATTCAAATATACGCCAGGTAAGGTACGGCGGCGTAGTGTATCTCTGATACGCTGCGCGGATGCAAATGTATGTGGATCTGCCCACAGTATGCAGCCGTACAACCATGCCCACAGATGATGTCAAGTGTATGACGAAACGCGTCTGGGTTGGTTAGATATGACTGTCAATCATAGTGACGTCATCACGCTAATCGGTACTGGCGTGTGTGAGTACAGCAAACAAACTATAGGAAGCGGTTGACGCCGTCCTGTGAGCCCGTAAACTGAGGTGTGATGAGCATTCCAAGTATTTGATACATCAATTCCTGTGATCATTGTGGTTATACAACGCTTATATTCCAGCGCTGTCTGGTAAGAGTTTTTGCTACCTATCTCACGTGTGGTGGTGTCGGTAATTGAAGGATAGTATCTGCCCTGATTTGCAGGAAACACCTTCTTCCTTATTTTCTTAAAAATCATGGATCATCTTTGGGATTTTCTTTGGACACTCTCTTTGAATACTTTGGACTTTATTATGCCATATGTCATTTAATTTCATTCAAGAGTGCTGCTTAATATATTGTTTATAATATATGTTGTGTTTTATATGGCCATGCTATGCTTATGTTGCCCAGGGAAACCAGAGGTGGGGACTGAAGTTAATCCATGTGGTGTACAGAAGAGTGGAAATACTTTGCCACCACATTGTGACATGTTCCCTGTGGATTCACTGCAGCAGGCCCCATGGAAACGCTCTGGCTATCATACTTCCCCTCATATATCAATGGGCCTTAAAAAATACAGTCAATTAGACCTCTATCCCGCCACCTTCTACAAAAAAGAATCTCTGGCCTACTTCAGGTGACCTAACAGTGGTTGTGTAGCGGAAGCCACCCAATATTCACCTTCTAAAAATATAACTACTGCCTTGTGAGATTGTGGGAATTCCAGGGCCCCCCTCCAGCATACCATGGGTAGGGGAGAAAAAAAGGAGAGCCCATACCCAATGGGTGACCGGGTGACCCCTAACTATAACAACATATACTGTATAACAACATATAGCAAGATATAGTGTTAGGGCCACCATCAGATACTACCATATGCCAAGATGGAATCTGGGCTGTGATTGAATATTATAAACAAAAATAAAGTCAAGACCCAATGTCGGCCTAACCCTGTACCATATGATCGTGTATCATGTGACCATCCTTGGCTACCTTCCCTACTGATGGACTGGAAACCAAACAATGGAAAATGGGCATAAAGGGCTCAGGGGTCCATTGGACATTCAACCATATGAGGCTCAAAATAATTATCAGCAGGTAGGCGTATCGCTAAAAGTCCTCAAAAGTCTGACACAAACAAACAAAAAAAAAAAAAAGGAAGAATTGCATGATTCTCTGATGTTCAGATCTTTTCACAACATTTAATTTACTTATCGTGATACTTTATTTCTACTAAAGATGGGCCAATTCTATTATGGAATTGGCAGAGGGTTTAAGTTGAATCCACAAATGTCCAGTCTGGAACCAGGATAGATAAAATACCAAGCTTGGAAAACCTCCTTGGCAGTTGGGCCGGGGTGTGCACAGCACAAATGACTGGTGCCCTTTCTGTACGGATGAACTAAATGGAAAACACCAACAATATGTGGCATCTTCTTCTTGCAGCTTTTTTTAGCAAGGACTTGATGATGGGACTCATCTGCAAAGATCAGGTAAAATTTGTATAGAGGCTCCGTTAAAATCGTTGCGGAGAATCTCCTCTTTGATACTATAAACGTGTACTCTACATAATGTCTCTCGAGGTCTACCACCAGACAAAGCCTTGACTCTGATTAAACCTGTCAGGTTCCATAGCAGCCGCAGGGTCTCTGCCCAAGATTTTATTTAATATACCTTTAACAGTGAAGCTCTCTGACTGTCGTTGCTTCAGGTATACCCCACAGCTTTACGTTGTTCCTCCTGCTCCTTTTTTTTAAAAATCATCCTACTGGAGTCGCAGGGCATGGAGATGCTGCAATTGAGCGGTTAGATGAGCCACTAGGGTTCCATAGTATCTATCCTTGATAACTGGCTGTGCAGTGAGTCCTTGACTTCCATGAACTCCTCCCTGAGCACCTGTTGTAAGGTAAATTTCATACGGTCCATATCTGCCTTGGTAGACAGTGTGGATAGAAAGGACCTGGTATCAGGGTCTGCCAGCAAAGCCGAAAGACCAGAGACAGGATGTAATGATGACTATATAGGACACATTGCTCCCGACTCCAGGCTGCAGGGTATCTGTCAGTGTAGGCTTTGAATCTATTGTCTCTGGCTGTGCTGACAGGTCTTGTGTAAACTCACCTGAGAGCACTGGTAGAATGTGCTGCCTGGAGATCATGTCGGCTTGGGAGTCCTGCGAATCCTGGCTTCTCCGGGAATGCAGGGGCTCGTGAAGAAAAGAAGCTTGTAAGAATTGTGCTGCATGTGACCGGACCACTACCAGGTTTTTTAGATGATCTATTAGGTCCTCTTGGCATTTTCACCTGTCGCGGGTACAGGCAGGAAATCAGGCTTGTGATCGGTCTGAGCAGTGCACCAGCTTGGTATTTCCTCACTCTCACACTCCACTATTGTGGACCACTACTCCTGATCTGATTGTTTTGTGTATGACCTGGCTTATCTGACTCTGCTTACAGTATGTTCCAGCCCCTCCAGAGATTCCAAGTTGCTATCACCTGTCCAGCTACCTTTGGTACCTGCTTTTCAGCTACCAGCCTGTTCCTGCCCACAGAGACCTGGTGCCATCTGGCAAACTACTGGATCAGCAGCCCAACAGCAAGCATGTTTACCAGCACTCGTGCGACTCTGCACTCCTGTGCTACCTGTACAGGGTATACTCTACCAGGGGCCCAGCGTCAGAGGTGTAAGTGAGGCCTTCCTCTGCATAAACCAGGCTTTACCCACCAGGTATGTGACAGCACATAAGGAGGGAAGCTCAGCCTATTCAGTGCCCATCAATGCAGCCTGTTCAGTGCCCATCAGCTCAACCTGTTCAGTACCCATCAATTCAGCCTTTTCAGTGCCCAGCAGCTCAGCCTGTTCAGTGCCCAGCAGCTCAGCCTGTTCAGTGCCCATCGATGCGGCCTGTTCAGTGCCAATCAGCTGAGCCTGTTCAGTGCCTATCAGCTCACCCTGTTCAGTGCCAATCAGCTCACCCTGTTCAGTGCCAATCAGCTCACCCTGTTCAGTGCCAATCAGCTCACCCTGTTCAGTGTCAATCAGCTCAGCCTGTTCAGTGCCAATCAGCTCAGCCTGTTCAGTGCCAATCAGCTCAGCCTGTTGAGTGCCCAGCAGCTCGACCTTACCTAGAGGAGAGGAGTCAGATAATACAGAGCGGGGATCTCCTGTTTACCCCTGTCCTCAGACATAGTCCCGCCTCCTATGAAAGACATCGCCAGTGTGCTACCTATCATAGGAGGCGACCCAGGAGGCGGGACTTCGCTTGACAGCCAGATAAGAGGGAGATCCCCGCTCTGTATAATCTTGTGGTGCTCGCCCCCCCTCCCCGTCCAAGACAGACCAAACCCCAGCAAGACTTAACGGAGGATGGGGGAAGGGGTCACCGCCGCACTTGATATTTCACAGCCCAGGCAAATATAGAGTAGGGTGACCAGATGTCCCGGGCCTGCATAGTGGGGGACAAAACCAGTGACATACTTCCTCAGGGGGCAATGTCCTCAATCTAGGACTGTCTGGTCACCCTAATGTACAGATACATTTTATTTTTTTCTAATACATTCTAAAACATAATTAGATTAAAGATGTTTTCTATATCTGCCTGCTGTTTAGCTTAAACATAAAAAACGATATGTCCATATAATCAGCTAGGAAATTAGCATTTATATCCACAGTTTTTGCATTGCTATTTTCTATATTTTTTTGTACAGATGAAATGTGAATATTTTGCATTTAAACTCACTCAGAGGATGAAACTTGCCTTCTAAGTATTTCTCTGTGTCATTCACCTTATCCAGCTAGCTTCTCTGTTTTCTAAAACCTTATGATGGGTAGTATGTCTGCTTATATAATAAAGAAAAAAAATCTGCACTAACCTAATAATTAGAAAGGGTGCTGCAGCTTGTGAGTAGCCTAAATACTAGGCTAGTATATCTGCTTGCTCAATGGTTTTGAATCTCTGGGCCAGATTCTCAAAGAGATAAGACGGTGTATCTCCTGATACACCGTCGTATCTCTGAGTTAGGCCGGTCGTATCTATGCGACTTATTCATAGAATCAGTTACGCATAGATATGCCTAAGATCCGACAGGTGTAACTGTGTTACACCGTCGGATCTTAACTGCAATTTAAAAATGGCCGCTGGGGGCGTTCTCGCTGATGTAAATCAGCGAGATAAGCCAATTCACGAACGTACGCGTGCCCGACGCAGTCACTTTACATTGTTTAAGCGTTTTCCCGGCGTATACTTACCCCTGCTTCTATGAGGTGCAGCCAATGTTAAGTATGGTCGTCGTTCCTGCGTTGATTATTTTTTTTACGTCACTTGCGTACGTCGATTCACAAAACCGCTCGTCGCAAGTTACGCTCACGCCGAAACCAATGACGTCCTAGCGACGTCATTGAGAGCAATGCACGCCGGGAAAAATATAGTAACCTTAGACAATATATGGCTTTCTTTAGCCATCACTTTATTTTTATTTTATTTATTCAACTGGTTAGGTTTAGTTGTATCTGCCACTAAGAAACATTTTGAAATACTTGCTGTAACTGTCATCCACTTGGTTTAATTGTTGTTTATGGGTTATATTTCTCAAATATTGGTTGGCTGGTACCCACAGACAACACAGGTTGTATGCTGGCCATGAGATGAAAACAATAGTGACATTGTACAGTAAATGGATTATTTTTTTCCAGTTCACATGACACAGTTAACTCCACTTTTCTGTCACTTGCTCCCATCCCCTCTGATATGTCATATAGATTGGTTTCACAGAAATTAATGGACAGCACACAGAATATTCTTATTGTGTCATGGAAACAGATCTAGATTAGTGATGGAAATATCTCATTTTCAATCCTTCCATATATACCAGACAGCAAAAAGTCTCTGCATATTCAACTTGGCTATATTATGAAGTTTAGTTTAAAAAAGTGCTTAAAGCAATTTGAGTAAAGCTAGGGATAAATAAAGCTGAGAGTTTTAATTTCCCCAAAATGTAGATTTTGGTAACATTTTATCATTTTAGTGAAATACATTGGAGTCAATGAGGAAGGCAAAATTAAGGTGACTTTTAGGGCTGAAAAATACTTTTAAATGGCTCCTATGGGTTACATAAGCTCCTTTTAACTATACTGGTTCTGTCCGTGTGCCAAAAATGGCCTTTAATTTGTTTATTCATTTTATGTTTTTTTCCCAGAAAGAAAAAACAGACAGCAAAACAAAAGAGTAAATAATAAAATTCAATTAAAAGTTTTTAAAGATTTAATGTGACAGTACACAGTGATCAAGCACACAAAATATATAAGTGCTAAAAAAAATAAAAAATTAAACTAACTTAAATACAACTCTCATTAAATTTAATAACAATTCTGTTCTTTAAGTATATTTTATCTAAACAACCAAATGAGCAAAATCTGCTTTTGCTCCAGTGAAATTTTGCCAACAAAATGAAAAAAATTACTCAGCACATCCCTTATACAAGCATAAATAAATACCATTCCTTTTTATGGCAGAAGTGACCTAGAATTTTTAATAATAACTCTTCTCACAATGATCCTACAAAGCATAACTCGTAGTACCCATAGTTGGTTGCAGTCATACAGGGATAGTACGGTATTTACAGTTAATCCTTGCGGACATTTCTTTGTCCAGTTCTGAAAATTCCAGTGCTAAAAGAATAACACATATTCCCTTCTTTAGATATATTAGTGCTTTCAGGTTGAGTTAAGGAAAATGTACAGTTTATTTTCAGTAAGCACATATTTTATATTATTATTATTATAGCATTTATAGTTTTGGGGTCTTTATATACTTTATTTTTCTATAGTTTTGTTATAGAATTAAAGTGGCAATATACTCTCTGCTCTAGTGATCCAACGTCCCTGCTAGCAATTTGTATATGTTTACATTAATTTCCACTATAAATATACAAATGTATAGATTAGCCACCAGAGGGAGCTCAGAATTAGCTGTTGAAGCAAGATGTAAGTCATATAGAAAACACACTGGCCCAGATTCAGGTAGAATTGCGCGATATTTGCGGGGGAGCAGGGCAACGATTTTGCCCTGCGCCCCCGCAAATATTTTGCGCTGCCCTCGATTCACGGAGCAGTAGCTCCGTGAATTGCGAGGGCGCGCCGGCAAATTTTCCCGGCGTAAGCACGCGCAAGTTAAATGATCCCGCCGGAGGCGGGAATCATTTAAACTAGGCGCGCTCCCGCGCCGAGCGTACAGCGCATGCTCCGTCGGGAAACTTTCCCGACGTGCATTGCGGAAAATGACGTCGCAAGGACGTCATTTGCTTCAAAGTGAACGTGAATGGCGTCCAGCGCCATTCACGAAGCACTTACGCAAACGACGTGAAATTCAAATTTCACGTCGCGGGAGCGGCGGCAATACTTTAGCATTGGCTGCCCCTACTATTAGAAGGGGCAGCCTTGCGCTAAAGTTGCCGTACGGAAACTCCGTACCTGGCTTGCGCGGGGCCTGCGCAAGTTTGTGAATCAGTTGGTAGTATGCAATTTGCATACTACACGCTGATCACAATGGGAGCGCCCCCTAGCGGCAAGCACAAGAATGCAGCCTAAAATCTGCGAGGCATAAGTGCCTTATGCCGCGCAGATTTTAGGCTGCAGTCGGTGTAACGAGGTTCCTGAATCAGGAGCACTCGTTACACCGGAGCAAGTAAGCAATTGCGCCGTGTAACTTATGGTTACACGGGCGCAATTGCTTCTTGAATCTGGGCCACTGTTGACACATGGGGGTTGATTTAACTGTAAAGTGCAACGTCTGATGCAGCTGTGCACGATAGCCAATCAGCTTCTAACTTCAGCTTGTTCAATTAAGCTTTGACGGAAAAAAAAAAAAAAGAGAGAGATTTTGCACTCTCTAGTTTTAGTAAATCAACTACATGGACTATTATGTGAGCAAGAGCAGTGAAACTCAACTCCAAAACAAGAAGGGCCAGATTCAGATACATTTGCCCTGGCACAGCGTATCAGTGATACGCTACACCGCCGTAAATTACCTGGCGGAATTTCGAATCCACAGCGATTTTGCGCCGTAAGATACAGCGGCGTAGTGTTTTTCTGGCGGAGTATTTGAAATTGGGCGGGTAGGGGGGCGTGATTCATTTAAATGAAGCGCGTCCCCACGCCACTTGAACTGCGCATGCTCCGTTTTGAAATTTCCCGCCGTGCTTTGTGCGAAATGACATCGCACCAACGTGATTTTTTGAACGTCGACGTGAGTTACGTCCTTTCCTATTCACGGACGACTTACGCAAAAAAAATTTTTTTTACATTCGACGCGGGAACGACGGCCATACTTTAACATGGCAAGTCTAAAGATAGGCCAAGAAATAGCAGCTATAACTATACGCCGGGAAAAGCCGACTAGTGACGACGTAAGAGAATGCGACGGCCGCGCGTACCTTCGTGAATCGCTGTAAAAAGCTAATTAGCATACCCGACGCGGAAAACAACGCAAACTCCACCCAGCGGGCGCCGAAGTATTACACCTACGATCCGAAGGCGTATGAAGCCTGTCAGATTGAAGCCAGAAGCCGTCGTATCTTGGTTTGAGGATTCAAACTAAAGATACGACGTGGCAAATTTGAAAATACGCCGGAGTATCAGTAGATACTCCGGCGTATTTCTTCTGTGAATCTGTCCCGAAGTGTTTGAAATAAACACTAATGGCTGCTCTATAACATATACATTCTAAACAGAAACAACGGGCCAGATTCTCAAAAGAATTACGCCGGTGTATCTGCAGATACACCGGCGTAATTCGAAAATCCCGCCGGCGTATCATTGTTTTGTATTCTCAAAACAAGATACGGCGGAATTAGGCTAGGATCCGATTGGTGTAAGTCACTTACACCGTCGGATCCTAAATGCAATACTACGCTGGCCGCTAGGTGGCGTTTACGTCCATTTCAGCGTTGGATATGCAAATGAGCCGATACGCCGATTCCCAAATGTTTTTGCGCCGCTTCGCCGTAGTTTATGTCGTTTCCGTAAGCGTAAGGTTACCCCTGCTATATGAGGGGTAACCTTACGTCGGTCCGCCGTATGCCATGTTAAGTATGGCCGTCGGAACAGCGTCAGGTTTTTCCGTCGTTTACGTAGTTTGCGTAACTCGTCGCGAATAGGGCTGTGCGTTAATTACGTTCACGTCGCAACCTGTATTTGCGGCGTACTACGGAGCATGCGCAGTGGCCTACGTTTAAGGCCGGCGCATGCGCAACTCGTTCGGCACTGGGGCGTGCTTAATTTAAATGCAAGCCGCCCCCTTTGAATTACGCAGGGATACGCCGGGCCATTTACACCACGCCGCCGCAAATTACGGAGCAAGTGCTTGGAGAATAAGGCACTTGCTCCAGTAAGTTGCGGCGGCGTAGTGTAAATAGCTTACACTACGCTACGTCGGAATCTACGAGAATCTGGCCCAACGTTTTTATATATTAATACATTAATAAAATTATTTACCTCAACATGATTTTTTACAACTTTATTTAAAAAAAAAAAAAAAAAGTAATAATTTTTCTTAATTTGAAGAACAGCATTTAAAATGTTGCTTACAACATTGGTTACCATGTAATATTGGATACTTATTATGGTTGATCCAATAAAATAAAAAAACATAGTAAAGCTAGTACAGTATTAGTGGGGGGTAATAGAGCATCTTTTCAGAGCTCATATATAATGCTGTGATTCATGTGTAAGCTTTTGGATCTGTTACATAAACAAAATAGGTTTCATTTGCATTTGTCAGCATCTTGCAGCTCCTTGTTCTAGAAAAACACAGGGGGGCTGGTCGCTAGACCATCCATTTAAAAAAAAAAAAAATCTATCAATAGGATTATATGTGCATTTAACATATACATGGTAGTTACCTATGAAATAATCTCTTGTGTAGTCATCTCAAAGCCCCAGGCTGATGTTGAGTGCTACCATCTTGGATGTGATGTCACTTTACTACAAAGTGACACTTTGTGGCATTCCCTTTACTCCTCCCCAGCTGCCGCATAAAAGGTAAAGTAGGGAGGTGAGGGAGCTTGGCCAACACAGTCAGTAATAAAACAGTAACTAGACACTCCAAGAAGATGAGGTCAAAGGAGAGATTTGACTCTTCCTTGAAGTCATCAAATTTAGGAGCAACTTCAGAGGCACATTGCAAGTCAATATAAAATTGTTTATGGCAAAGTAAAATGCTGCAAGTATACATTTAAAATATTAGATTTTTCTGTGCTTTTTCTTGCAGAATTTTAAGTTGTTGGCCTTAAAGCGGACAAATACTGCAGCTGCTGACTTTTAATAAATAGACACTTACCTGTCCAGCGCGCCCACGATGTCGGCAGCCAAAAGCCGAGCAATCGATTGTCTCTCGGCTGCCCCCGCCACCATGCTCGGTGAGGGAATCAGGAAGTGAAGCGTTTCGGTTCCCTTCTGTGCATGTGCGAGCGGCCCGGCACGTCCTGACCGGTCCCTGCTGTCTCCTGGGACCAGTGTTTTTCCCAGAAGACAGCGGGGGGCGGAAGGGTTACAGAGGGGAGTGACTCCCGTGGGAGTCTATTACCGGAAGTGGGTGCAAATACCTGTATTATACAGGTATCTGCACCCCCTCCCCCCTTAAGGGGGCCAAATGTGACACCGGAGGGGGGAGGGTTCCGAAAAGCGGATGCTCACTTTTTGTGTGGACCTCCGCTTTAAGAGAGTGGAAAAGATGACATCAACTCACAGGTCTGCTATCCAATTTATAATCCCATTGGGTACAAAAATGTTAAAGTTTAAATACAAAAGGAGCTAAAAACAAATTGAGACACATATTTCATCTAAGTACTGGTGCACAAAAAAAATGTGGGATCTTCAAAAAAATATTACAGGGAAGGCAACTGCTACATTGGTGACAGGCTAGTCAGTTAGAGTTACAGTGTGTAGAGGATATATATGCATCCCAGGTGTTGTATATATATTTATACACTGTATTGAGTTTGCTAGATCCGCTCTTCCTAATATACTGACAGGCAGGCAGGTGATTGTGCTAGCTGTGGTATTTTCAAGTGATGTAGTGTCTATGTCCTCTGTACAGTGTGCACCTAAAGCTACATAAAGCTGGTGTTTCTCATATTAGAGGCAGGGATCTGCTCATATGTGGAAGGCAATGTCCATGCCTCGCTGGACAGGGTGGTCAGTGGTAAGGTGCATATTACCGCTGACTCATGGTCCAGCAGGTATGGCCAGGGACGTTACCTATCTTTCATGACGCATTGGGTGACTTTGCTGGCAGCTGGGAAGGATGCAGGACAAGGTACAGTAGTGTTGGAGGTTGTTACGCCACCACGCCTCCAAAATGCTACTACTGGTGATTGTGACACACCTCTCTCCTCCACCCACTCCTCCTCTTCTTCTTCCTCTGTGGCCTCTTCCTGTGCTGATGTGTCCTCGGAACCAGCGGTGCTCAGTAGGCTTTCAAGGGGGTACGCAGGCAAAGAGATGCCATGCGGTGCTTGAGCTGGTGTGCTTGGGGGACAGGAGCCACACTGGGGCAGAGGTTCTGTCAGCTCTGCATGGGCAGGCTCAGAGGTGGTTGACACCACGCCAGCTTAAGCCAGGAATGGTGGTTTGCAACAATGGCACCTACCTCCCCTCTGCCCTGCGACAGGAACAACTGACCCATGTGCCCTGTTTTGCTGTTTTACTCATGTCCTTAATTTGGTGGTGCAGCGGTTCTAGGGCAGGTACCCGGGCTTACAGGATGTCCTGAAGCAGGCCAGGAAAATCTGTGTGCATTTCTGACGGTCATATAATGCCAGTGCTCGGCTGGCAGACCTCCAAAAGGAATACAACCTGCCCAAGAACCGCCTAATCTGTGACATGCCCACCAGGTGGAACTCTACGTTGGCCATGCTGCAGTGACTGCACACGCAGCAGAGGGCCATCAATGAGTATCTGTGCCAATATGGCAGCAGGACAGGGTCAGGGGAGCTTGTTTTTTTTCCCCACATCAGTGGGCCACGATCAGGGATGCATGCACTGTCCTGTCACCATTTGAGGAGACCACGAGGATGGTAAGCAGTGAAAGTGCATGCATCAGTGACATTGTCCCTCTTATCCACCTGTTGACACATCTGTACCGTGTATAGAACCTGCTGTAGAAAAAAATACAATTTCCCCTGCCTTTCTTTGTTTTATAAACAATGGCTTAGGGAGCCAGTCTGTATGATGAAGCCAAATTTAATGCACTCAGAACAAGATTACAGCTTTTTTTTTCCGGTTAAGTTCTGGGGCCAGATTCACGTAGCTCAGCGGATCTATAGATCCGCTCGATCTACGTGAATTAAGATCCGCTCCCGCAAGTTTAGGAGGCAAGTGGATAATTCACAAACCACTTACCTCCAAACTTGCGACGGCGGATCCTAAATCCCCCAGCGGAATTCAAATTCCGCGGCTAGGGGAGTGTCATATTTAAATCAGGCGCGTTCCAGCGCCGATTTAAATGCGCATGCGTCGTCCGGGGAATTTCCCGGCGTGCATTGCTCCCACTGATGTCACTAGGACGTCAGTGGTTGCGACGTGAGCGGGACTTGCGACGCGCGTGTTCGTGAATCGGCGTACGCAAACGACGTAAGAAAATTCAAATTCGACGCGGGAACGCCGGCTATACTTAACATTGGCTGCGCCTGATAAAATAAAGGGTAAGTATACGACGGAAAACCGCTACGGAAACGACGTAAAAACAATGCGACGGGTCCGCGTACGTTCGTGAATTTGCGTATCTCGCTGATTTACATATTATTTATCGTAAATCAGCGGGAACGCCCCCGGCGCCATTTTTAAATTTAAAAAAAGATCCGACAGTGTAACACATTGTAACACTGTCGGATCTAGCCCTATCTATGCGTATCTGATTCTATGAATCAGGCGCATAGATAGGACCAGTTTACGTCAGAGATACGATGGTGTATCTGTAGATACACCGTCGTATCTCTTTGTGAATCTGGCCCCTGGTGTCTGTTTAGCAGACTTTGGATATAAGTAACAGGTGTGGAAAAATTGGGCTTTGGATGCATCGTCAAGAAGCAAGAGGCTGATGCTATGTTCAAATAAATCAGCTGACTCATCCATGCATGATTCTGGGGCTATGGCAGGAGTAGCTGTGGAGAAGGAAGCAGAATTGGTGGGCCACACAAACGATCAAATGCCCAATACAGCAAATGTTCAGCCCAAATTCATGCTCAGATCGAACTGTTTGCCCAACACTAATAATCAAATTTTGTTGCTTTACATCCTTAAATTAAGACAGCCAAAGTTTTTGTTTTATCCAGCTGTGTTTACTAGTGCAACTTATAACATCCAAGTGAAAGATAAAACACCAACATGTCAGAAAAAACATAAAAAACATTCAAAATCAGAATCACTGAGTTAGAAAATGGATCACCCCCCCTCATGTCAGTATTTTGGTGGACCACATGCTCACGTTCAGTTAAATTTGATGGTGACCGTTTGTTGACTGCAGTTCTCAAGTCATTCCACAGGTTTTCAATGGGTTTTAAAGCGGGGGTTCACCCTATGAACGGAAATTATTTTTTTTTTTCTACTACCATAAAATCAGGCATTGTAGCGCGAGCTACAGTATGCCTGTCCCGATTTTTTTACCCCCGTACTCACCTTGTAATCGTTCATCGAAGATACCGGGGAATGGGCGTGCCTATGGAGACGGAGGATGATTGACGGCCGGCTCTGGCGCGTCACGCTTCTCCGGAAATAGCCGAAATAGGCTTGGCTCTTCACGGCGCCTGCGCATAGCCTGTGCGCAGGCGCCGTGAAGAGCCGAGACCTACTCCGGCTGTCTTCGGGGAGAGTGACGTGCCAGGGCCGGCCGTCAATCATCCTCCCTCTCCATAGGCACGCCCATTCCCCGCGGGAGCCAAAATCTACGATGTCCGATTACAAGGTGAGTCCGGGGTTAAAAAAATCGGGACAGGCATACTGTAGCTCGCGCTACAATGCCTGTCTCGATGGTAAAATCATGTGGGTGAGGGTGAACTACCGCTTTAAGTCTGGGCTCTGACTAGGCCTTTGCAAGGACATTCACCTTTTTCTCCTTCAACCACTTTGTGGTCAATTTTGCTGTTGGCTTTGGGTCATTGTCATGTTGGAAAGTAGACCTTCTTCCCATCAACAATTTTCTGGCAGAGGGCAGCATATTTTCCTTAAGAATTTGACTGTATTTTGCCACATCAATTTTTCTTCCATTAATCGATTCATTCTCATCTGACCACCTTAAACACACCTTGGAGATTCTAAGGCCACGTGGGAAATGGTGTTCTGCTCAGATGAAACTTAAATTTAATTATTTGGCCTCAACACCAAACGATATGTTTGGTGGGGTGTTTATTTTCTATACCACTGTAGTTGGGTTTTCTCTTAACTGCAAAAATGGAAATACGCAAATAAATAAAACACAATTATTAGAACTGTTGCAGTGCTACATACTGTTTGATATGCTGTAATATTTGAATGTTTTCACGTTATATGCTGATTTCCCTTTTTGTGACATCGTGGCTGGGTCATTTGTCACCTGGTGCTTTAAAAATTACCCTTACAAGGGAGTGTGACACACTGTTAAACTGAAGTGGTTATGTTATTAATTTTGTGTTGCTGATGATAATGATGAATAGCCTACAGTATGTGGGTAATTTTCTTTGTCAACTGTTACTTTGCTGAGAGTATGCAGTGCAGAGGATTTAGACTCCTGTAAGTGAAAATAAAGGCACAGGGGAAGAATTTTACTGCTGTAACTAAAAAGAAAGTCTTGGTACATGGGAATAATTAAACTCCTGTAACTATGAAGAAAGTCCTGACAGCAGGGAAGAATTAAACTCTCGTAATTAAAAAGAAAGTCGCGGCTGTGCAGCAATAAGAAATAAACATTTATTGACAATAAAAGTTTGGCTGTGTTGTCCTTATTGTTCACATATACTGTAACATTTGGGGTTCCAGATCACTAAATTGATAAAACAGTCTTTATTTATTTTGTAACACCGTAGGAGCCACTTGATGACTTACTGTGAGTTCTGTGTTCTGCCTACCCACCCCAAGGAATGGTCTCAGCCCCTCTGGCACACCTCATTTCATTTCCCCTTGTACTGAAAGAATTAGAAATGGGGGTTTACATGCCCATGCACCAATGAGAGAGACAAACAAATCAGTCTTGGTTGTTTGAAAAGTATATCAAAAGAGAAAGAAAAAGAATGTATGTGTATACGCCACTAGTACAAATCTGCTAATCTTTTTCAGCCTGTCTCTATGAATATAGGCGTATCAGATAGATGATCACTATCTGCTAGAAATCCTCCCTCTAACAAACAATTTGACTGGCCAATTACCGTGGTAAGGTGTCATGCATCCAAGTCACTCATTGGTCTCAGTCAAAAAAAGGGGTCATTTTCATATCCCCCATTATGACCTACTAGACTATTTGACTGGCCAGTTACCATGGGATGGTGTCCAGCATACAAGCCACTCGTTGGTCTCAGTCAAAAAAAGCTCTCTGGACTACATAGAAAACTGCTTATAAAATAAATAGCAAATAGGTGTGTGTATATATACATATATATATATATATATATATATATATATATATATGTTGTAAGCTGGGGGATAGGTGGCAGGTACAAAACAGTCCCTGGGATGAGAAGGCACAGATACCAAGTCCATGGGATAAGTGAAAACAGAGGGGTGTTTATTGGTGCTATATACAAAGTCTTTTTACAGGTGCTGTACAGTGTGCAGAGAAGAAACAAAACAAAAGTAATTAAACAAAAAGCCTAGCCGTGTCCCGGCTCTAACTATACAATATGCATGCCCTCACTACCAGGCTGAACAAACCTACAGCTTGTCAGCTTCCACATAGATTGCTTAACAGTTTTGTTTACCAACCTCTTTTCTCTCACAGACCAACACTATCTGTGTCCCAGGGCAGAGCCAAGACTGTCTGCACAGGTGAGCTTAAATTGGCCTGGGGGAGAGGGCCAACACCCGTACTGGATCAGAGCTCAGAGATCCCTGAACGTATAAGAGAGGAGCCTGGGAGAGGTGTAAACCCTGAACAGGACTTTTCCAGGCTCTCTCTGGGACGCTCTGCTACACATCCTCCCCCCTTGTTTCAACCCCAGGGTTGGAACACCTGTAGCCCAACAGGAGTGAACACGGGACATTCCCCATTCAACACCTGGCCTGTGTTTTACCGTGAAGGAGTAATCCTGTAGGGCCAAAAACCACCGGTTCACCCGTCTATTTGTCTCCTTCTTTTGGGCCATCCATTTCAGGGGAGCATGGTCAGTTATCAACTCAAATTGGCGCCCCAACAAGTAGTACCTGAGTGCATCCACGGCCCACTTTATGGCTAAACACTCCTTTTCAATGACTGCATATTTTTTCTCATGGTCATTAAGCTTTCTGCTTAGGTACACCACAGGGTGTTCTTCCCCATTGTGTACCTGTGATAGTACTGCCCCGATACCCACATCAGAGGCATCCGTTTGAACCAAAAAGTCTTTGGTGAAATCGGGGGAGTATAGCACTGGCTGTGCACAAAGAGCTTTTTTCAGGACTTGGAAAGATTCTTCCGCTACTGGGGACCATTTCACCATTACGGAGTCTTTCCCTTTCGTAAGGTCTGTCAGTGGGGCAGCTATAGTTGCAAAATTTGGGATAAACCTTCTATAATACCCCGCAATGCCAAGAAAAGCCCTGACCTGCTTTTTATTTGCAGGACGTGGCCACTCCTGGATGGCTTCTATTTTATTCACCTGGGGCTTTATGACACCACGGCCAATAGTGTAGCCCAAATACTTGGCTTCTTCTAGACCGATGCCACATTTTTTGGGATTTACCGTAAATCCTTCTTTGAAGAGGGAATCAAGGACAGCCTGGACACGGGGCAAGTGAGACTCCCAGTCAGTGCTATGTACCACTATGTCATCTAGATAGGCTGCTGCATACTGTCGGTGAGGCCTTAGGGTCCTGTCCATAGCCCTCTGAAACGTCGCAGGGGCATTTTGCAACCCAAAAGGCATCTTCTTATATTGAAAGGATCCCTCCGGGGTTACAAATGCAGTCTTCTCTTTGGCGCTAGCAGTCAGGGGTATTTGCCAATACCCTTTTGTCAAGTCCAAAGTGGTCAGATAGCGAGCTTTGCCAAGTCGGTCTATAAGTTCGTCCACTCTGGGCATTGGGCACGTGTCAAACTTTGTCACTGCATTAAGCTTCCTAAAGTCATTGCAGAACCTCCAAGTGCCATCCGGTTTTGGGACTAACACGATGGGGCTAGACCAGTCACTATTGGATTCCTCAATGACATCTAGCTCCAACATCCTTCTAACTTCATCACTGATGTCCTTTCTCCTCGCTTCAGGAATTCGGTACGGCTTGAGCTTGACACGGACCCCCGGTTCAGTAACAATGTCATGCTGAACCGCTGAGGTCGTGCCAGGCAACTCTGAAAATTTCTCTCTATTCCTTATCAGGAACTCTCTAGCTTCCTGTTTTTGGGAACATGACAGGGTGTCTGGAATGGTGACCTCAGGGATCAGAGGGGACTCAATACCTTTAGGCATTACAGGGAGGGACCTCGTAGTCAACGCTAGTCTATCCTTCCAGGGCTTTAACAGATTTATGTGGTAAATTTGTTCGGGCTTCCTTTTACCTGGTTGATACACCTTGTAATTGACCTCCCCAACTTTTTCAATTACTTCAAAGGGACCCTGCCACTTAGCCAGGAACTTGCTCTCAACAGTGGGAACCAACACGAGGACCCTGTCACCAGGTGAGAAAACACGGAGTTGGGCCCCCCTGTTGTATATTCTCTGTTGGGCTGCTTGGGCCTGCAGTAAGTGTTCCTTTACCACCGGCATGATTGCTGCAATCCTCTCCTGCATTTGAGCGATATGCTCAATGACACTTTTGTGGGGTGTCTGTTCCCCCTCCCAAGTTTCCTTGGCTATGTCTAAGAGTCCTCGAGGGTGTCTCCCATAGAGCGGCTCAAATGGAGAGTACCCCGTAGAGGACTGGGGAACCTCCCTGATGGCGAACATCAAGTACGGTATCAGGAAGTCCCAGTTTCTCCCATCCTTGTCCACAACCTTCTTTAACATACTCTTTAATGTCTTATTGAAGCGTTCCACCAAGCCATCCGTTTGAGGATGATACACCGAGGTTCGCAACTGCGTCACCTTAAATAACTTGCACAGCTCCCTAGTTATCCATGACATAAATGGGGTACCCTGGTCTGTAAGGATTTCTTTAGGGATGCCAACCCGACTGAACACCATGAACAGCTCTTTGGCAATGTTTTTAGCAGACGCAGCGCGTAAGGGAACGGCCTCAAGGTAACGGGTAGCGTAATCCATGATCACGAGGATATGCTGATGACCACGGGCAGATTTGGGGAGCGGACCCACAAGGTCCATGGCAATCCTTTCAAAGGGCACTTCAATAATGGGCAAGGGCACTAAAGGACTTCGGAAGTGAGGCTGTGGGGCTGACATCTGACACACAGGACAGGATTGACAATAATTCTCAATATTTTTCTGTATCCCAGGCCAGTAAAACCTGTGCAACACTCTTTTAGTGGTTTTCTCAACCCCTAAATGGCCTCCTAGCAAGTGCCCATGAGCAAGTTCCAACACCACCCGCCTATATGGCTTAGGGACCACCAACTGCTCAACCACTTCATCATTCATTTTACATACACGATACAGTAAATCCTCATTGCTGCAGAAATAAGGAAAACAGGTCCTATCCCCTGGTTCAACAGGTACATCATTAATCACCATTACATTTTCCCAGGCCCTGGTGAGGGTAGGGTCTTTTCTCTGCTCAGTACCAAAATTTTCCTTGTGCACATTAAGGTCAGCAAACTCCAACGTAGGCTCAGAGTCAGCAGACGGCTGTCCGGCTCTACTGGTTGTGGGGACTTCCTCAGGCTCCTCCAGCTCTCCTGCCATAACTGAGAAAGGAAAGCTCGGAGAGCCCCGAGATGAGTCCCCAGAACCCCCAATATCAGAATTAGCCAGGAGTTCTGGCTCTGCGACTGAGTCAGGTACTGCGACCGGGTCGGGACGATCCCACAGTTCCCAAAACTTAGGGAAGTCCCTACCAATGATGGCCTCGTGCACCAAGTGGGGCACAAGTCCGACCGCATGGGACACCGTACCTAAGCCAGTTTTAAACTGAACTGTGGCTATAGGATACTCCCGGGTATCCCCATGTACACAGATCACAGCAACTTTTTTAGCATGAAAATTCATAGTTTCAACCATCTCAGCTGTAACCAAAGTAACCAGACTTCCAGAGTCCAGCAAGGCCGTAATAGGCTTATTATTAACAGTCATTTGACACATGTGTTTCCCCACATTTGGCGCTGCAGCGCATGAAACAGCAGCAAACATAGACTGCCTTCTAATGGACAGATCACACTGCATTGGTTCATCAGTCAATGGACAGTTTGCTGCAACATGTCCCAGTTCTTGGCAACGAAAACACCTGATGTTTCCCCAGTTCGGTTTGCTGACAGGCAGTGGTTTCCCTTGTTTGGGACGCCAAACTTCAGTCCTGGCACCAAAAATCCTCCCCCCTACTTCCTTGCCATGCTTACCACCCACTTCCCCTGGAACAGTCTTACCGGTTGCCTGGGGAGACTGTGGCTTTGGGTGGAAAGTCCGTGCGGCTGTTGGGGTGGTGACCAGGTTCTCAGCAGCAAAGTACCTCTCAACGAGTTCCACCAGGTTATCTGCCGAATTGGGGTCTCCTTGACTCACCCACTTCTGCCTGCGTATTGGCAGTGACCTCAGGAATTGGTCCATGACCACACGCTCCACTATTTGTGGCGCAGACAGGGACTCCGGCTGTAGCCATTTTCGCACCAGGTGGATTAGATCGAACATCTGCGATCTTGGGGGCCTCTCAACTTGGAAGAACCAGCTGTGGACCCGTTGTGCTCGAACGGCCAAGGTGACACCGAGGCGCGCCAGAATTTCCCGCTTGACCTTCTCATAGTCTCCCGCTTCTGCCGACTCCAGATCATAGTAGGCCTTCTGCGATTCACCAGACAGTAAGGGGGCAATCAGTCCTGTCCATTGGGTTTTAGGCCAACCTTCCCTTTCAGCGGTCCGTTCAAATGTTAACAGGAAGGCCTCTGGATCATCATCCGTAGTCATCTTGGACAGAAAGCGAGCCACATGGATGGCTGAAGGCTTGCTTCCCATATCCTTGATTTCCGCAGGTGCCCACTGTGCTAGCGTTTCTGCAACCTTAGTCAGGGTTTTCCTATCCGCTTCTGCAGCAGTGGAAAGCTGTTCAAACAGCCTCTGCGATTGCTCCTGTACAGCACCAATCTGCCGATGCGATTGCTCTTGTGCAGCATTAATCTGTTGGTACAGCGCCTTGGTTTGCTCCTGTGCAATAGCATTGGCTTGCTGTTGTGCAGCGTTGGCTAACACCATTTGTTTGAGGATTTCCTCCATGTTGTCACTTTAGGTACTGGCCTTTTAAATAGTAACTTACTACTGCTGATCACAGCCTCCACCATATGTAAGCTGGGGGATAGGTGGCAGGTACAAAACGCTCCCTGGGATGAGCAGGCACAGATACCAAGTCCATGGGATAAGTGAAAACAGAGGGGTGTTTATTGGTGCTATATACAAAGTCTTTTTACAGGTGCTGTACAGTGTGCAGAGAAGAAACAAAACAAAAGTAATTAAACAAAAAGCCTAGCCGTGTCCCGGCTCTAACTATACAATATGCATGCCCTCACTACCAGGCTGAACAAACCTACAGCTTGTCAGCTTCCACATAGATTGCTTAACAGTTTTGTTTACCAACCTCTTTGCTCTCACAGACCAACACTATCTGTGTCCCAGGGCAGAGCCAAGACTGTCTGCACAGGTGAGCTTAAATTGGCCTGGGGGAGAGGGCCAACACCCGTACTGGATCAGAGCTCAGAGATCCCTGAATGTATAAGAGAGGAGCCTGGGAGAGGTGTAAACCCCGAACAGGACTTTTCCAGGCTCTCTCTGGGACGCTCTGCTACAATGTATATATATATATATACTAAGCAATATGACTGGCCAATTACAGTGAGATGCTGTCTAGCATCCAAGCCACTTGTTGGTCTCAGTCAAGAAAAGCTCTCTGAACTACTTAGAAAACTGCTTATAGAGGAAACAGAAAATAGGTATATATGGATACTTGAAAGGTCGAAAGCATATGAGTTCTATAGGAGAGCAGAAGGTAAATAGATGTGCCAATATTACTCAACTGCTAATCTTTTTTAGACAGTACCTATACCACAGGGGTTTATGATAGATGGCCACTATTAGGGTTGTCCCGATACCGATACTAGTATCGGTACCGATATCGAGCATTTGCCCAAGTACTTGTACTCGGGGCAAATGCTCCGATACTTCACCCAATACCTGGGCAGTCAGGGTGATCAGTGCTGTGGAGGAGTTACAAGCACTGATCACCCTGTATAGATTTAAAAGTATGACAGCCGGTCCTCTCTCTCAAACCCCCCGGCTTTCAGCGGTGATCGGTGCTTCTCTCCCACACACGATCAAGCTGACTGTCCCCTATCCTCCAGTTCCCATCCATCCTTCTCCATGCATCTGTCCCCCCTCTCTCATCCGTGTCCCCCTCCGCGCATCTGTCCCCCTCCATGCTGCTCTGTGTCCCCCTCCGTGCATCTGTCCCCCTCTCTCTTCCGTGTCCCCCTCCGTGCATCTGTCCCCCTCCATGCTGCTCCGTGTCCCCCTCTGTGCATCTGTCCCCCTCTCTTCCGTGTCCCCCTCCGTGCATCTGTCCCCCTCTCTCTTCCGTGTCCCCCTCCGTGCATCTGTCCCCCTCCATGCTGCTCCGTGCATCTGTCCCCCTCTTTATTCCGTGTCCCCCTCCGTGCATATGTCCCCCTCCGTGCATCTGTCCCCCTCGGTATCTCAGGATGGAGAGTGGAGGTAGGAGCCGGCAAACCCAGCTCCTTCGTTTTCTGAATGCAGAGTCAGTGATCCAATAGTAGGGGGTAACATATTTTTCCACCTAAGGAGGATTCATGCTTTCGCAGCATTTACTAAATGTCTTAGGAAAGATTTCTTGTATTTTTTAGCTGAAATAGTCATCTTATAATTAGAACATTTTTGGATGATGTTCTGTACTTCCTTCCAGTATGGTATTATCTTTGGACAAGACCAAAAAATGTGTAGCATCGTACCTCCTTCCTCCTGGCATCTCCAGCAGCGATCTGGCATTTCGGGGTAACATTTCTGTAACTTTTATGGAGTGTAGTATCACTGTGCCAATATTTTATAGCTAGTCTCCTGGATCCTGGTGCAGATGGATGACTTCAACGAGAGTTTGATTATATTTTGTCTTTGACTGATTGTAAACTTGCAGTTCATCTCTTTTTCCAATCTCTCCATCCAAGATAGGTATGGTTGTTCCGGAGGAGTATTCAATAGACCGTTAATCTTCGACAGTGTTTGTGTTAAGGTCCCATCCTCTGAGAAACACATTTCGGGCCAGATTCAGATACATCAGCATAGCGCATCTGATAGGCGCTACGCCGACGTAACATAGAGAGGGAAGATCACTATTCACAAAGCACTCGCCGATAACGTTGCGCCGGCGTAATGTAAATAGGCCGGCGTAAGCCCGCCTAATTCAAAGTAGGTGGAAGGTAGGCGTGATGTATTTAAATGACTCGTGACCCCATGTAAATGAAGCGCAGAATGAACGGCGCATGCGCGCGCATGCTCAGTATCATGTCGAATTTACTCCCTAACATACGCCGGCTCAATGCCTGTGACGTGAATGTAACCTACGCCCAGCCCCATTCATGTACGACTTACGTAAACGGCGTAAAAATCGACAGCTGTTCCGACGTCCATACCTTAACATGACTTACCCCTGCTTTATGAGGGGTAAACTTACGCCAGACGTAAGCCTTGCGTAAACGGCGTAGCTTAATACGACGGACGCAAGTACGTTCGTGAATCGGCGTATCTAGGTCATTTGCATATTCAACGCGTAAATCGAAGGAAGCACCCCTTGCGGTCAGCGTAAATATGCTCCCAAGATATGACGGCCTACTAAGACTTACGTCGGTCGGAAGAAGCCATATTTCAGGCGTATCTAGTATTGTGAATAAGGCGCATAGATACGACGGCGCATCTGTAGATACGCCAGCATAAGTGTTTTCTGAATCTGGCCCTTCAAGTGTGGATAGTTGCTGACCGAACCTCCCCGGAGACTTTAGCGAATGGAGAAAGTGGTGGAGCTGAAGAGGGGTCCATTCCATCTGGTGAGTGGGGACACAGGAGAGGGTATGGCGCACCTTGAATTCTGGAGCACCATTTCACTTTATTGATTGGAGCACATTGTTCACTATTATATGGACATTCACTCAACGATTAACTGTTTTTACTCATGTATTTGTTTATTGATATTCTTTGCAATATTGTAAGCGTTGTAATTTATTCTTTTTTCAATTTGTCAAGTGTATAGCACCTTGTGTACGGCAGCTGCAATTTATACATTATTAAAAAAAAAATCACATTCTCACTTCTAGCGCAAGTTTATATATTTAGAATATATTTTGTTTATCAAAGTACCATATTGTCCTCATGTTCTAGCATCTACATTGTTCTAGTACAGTGTTCTCTTAAGCCTAGTACACACTAGGGGCCAGATTCAGGTACAAAAGCAGCGGCGTAACGTATCGCATTTACGTTACACTGCCGCAAGTTTTACGGGCAAGTGCTTGATTCACAAAGCACTTGCCTGTAAAGTTGCGGCGGCGTAGCATAAATCCCTCTGGCGCAAGCCCGCCTAATTCAAATGGGGCGTGGATCATTTAAATTAGGCGTGTTCCCACGCCAAAGTACTGCGCATGCTCCGTTTTGAAATTTCCCGCCGTGCTTTGCGCGAAATTCCGTCGTACCGACGTGATTTTTTGAACGTCGACGTGAGTTACGTCCTTTCCTATTCACGGACGACTTACGCAAAATAAATAAATAATTAAATTCGACGCGTGAACGACGGCCATACTTTAACATGGCACGTCTATCTATATGCCTTAGAATAGCAGCTTTAACTATACGCCGGGAAAACCTAACTAGCGACGACGTAAGAGAATGCGACGGCCACGCGTACCTTCGTGAATCGCCGGAAAAAGCTAATTAGCATACCCGACGCGGAAAACGACGCAAACTCCACCCAGTGGGCGCCAAAGTATTACACCTACGATCCGAAGGTGTACGAAGCCGTACGCCTGTCGGATCGAAGCCAAAAGCCGTCGTATCTTGGTTTGAGGATTCAAACTAAAGATACAACGCGGCAAATTTGAAAGTACGCCAGAGTATCAGTAGATACTCCGGCGTACTTCTTCTGAGAATCTGGCCCTATATGCTTTTTTTTCGTTCAACCCCACGGGCTGAGCAAAAAACAAAACTGAAGGGCTTGGGGGGAGATCTTATACTAACTATCCAATATTAGTACAGCCATCTCCCCTGCTGAGCTATTGTGTTCTGACAGGGGGACAGACCCCCACCAGAACACATCTTCTGTGCTATGCACACTCATCTGTACCCCAGTATTTAATCAGCTTTTTCTATAAAATCATCAGCAAATCTTGCAAGCAGACACTTCCAGCCAACATATAGTATATTATAGTTTTTTAAAGCTAAATTCTAGGATGATATAAAAGACACAAAACAATTCAGCTCTGTAATTATTAAAAAAATCATTAACTGTATTTTTAAATGCAAGCAGTATAGGAAACGGACTATGACTTGGTGTCAGCCCTTTTGCAGTCCTTTTACAGTATAGAAAGCTTTATGTTATCTTTTAATGAGCTACCGTATTTATTTTTATAATTCATTTTATCAATGTCTGTACATTTCTCTCACCTTTCTCTCCTGGTTATAACCGATCCCCCCTTTTATGTGCACGTGTCACAGGAAGTTGAAAGAAGTTCCTCAGTGGGGTCACAGATGGAATAAAAAATAATCTGGCAGGAATTTTTACTTTTCCCCACTCTAACCAAAAATAAAAATACACATTTGGCTGGATTTGGCATCAATTTATCTTGGGAGCCATTATTTACATACTTTTACACAAAGTATATACCTGCTCTGTAAATGGCTGCCATGCATTATAAAAATACAAAACCAGAAATCTTCTCTCATTTAGCTGTATTGAGTTCTCCAGTACAAATAAAAAAAATCTCCTCCAATAGTGATTCATCAGATAGGATTCTGCAATCAGCACTGTTGAATTTTATACATTTTTCCAACTACATTTTTTTGCTCAGTTTTTCCTTATACCTTAAGGGCCAGATTCACGTAGAATCGCGGCGGCGTAACGTATCCTAGATACGTTACACCGACGCAATTTTTCATCGCAACTGCCTGATTCACCAAGCGCTTGCGATGAAAACTACGCCGGCGGTCTCCGGCACAAGGCGGGCCAATTTAAATGGGCGTGTGCCATTTAAATTAGGCGCGCTCCCGCGCCGGACCTACTGCGCATGCTCCGTTTCTTAACTCCTGCCGTGCTTTGCGCGCCGTGACGTCATTTTTTTGAACGGCGACGCGCGTAGCGTACTTCCGTATTCCCGGACGGCTTACGCACGTTAAATTTAGAATTTCGACGCGGAAACGACGGCCATACTTTAGACAGCAATACACTTGCTGACTAAAGTTAGGGCACCAAAAAAAACGACTAACTTTGCGGCGGGAAACTAGACTAGCGGCGACGTAGCGAACGCCGTTGTGGATCCGCCGTAACTCCTAATTTGCATACCTGACGCTGGTTTACAACGCGAACTCCCCCCAGTGGCGGCCGCGGTACTGCATCCTAAGATCCGACAGTGTAAAACAATTACACCTGTCGGATCTTAGGGATATCTATGCGTAACTGATTCTATGAATCAGTCGCATAGATAGAAACAGAGATACGACGGCGTATCAGGAGAAACGCCGTCGTATCTCATTTGTGAATCTGGCCCCTTATTACTCCAACTCAACACCTGATGTAAGGGTTGGTATCTATACAGCAAAATGGCTATGAGTGTATAGGTCTCATAGTATTCTGATACCATACTGTATGTCCTTCAGCTATGGGTGGGTGCTTCAAGATTATGGGGTGTAATAAACTCCAGTCATCTTCCATGGCTGACTGTTTTTTTGATAATGTATGCTAACCCAGCTTGTGTGCACAGTTACAAAGTGTGCACCATCTGCTGTTAATGCAACATACTTCAACAGAGGCATGTTCAACTGTAAAGTGACCAGGGACCAAGTTTATAAGCTTGGTGCACTTAGCCATTACTTAAGTAGAGGACTCTTGTTAATTTTCCTAAGGTCTTTGACTAATATTCTTTTTGATTCTAGCCTGCTCTTTGGCTCCAAGTCTTAGTTCTGCCACTTGACTTTTGCCTGAATGCTACCTGTACTGCGTCTACTTTGTTTATGCCTATACTCTTACCTGATGATTCATTACTTCACTTTGCTTGTCAGGGCTTCGGCTGTCACCACCGAGGCACTACTGAGGGCTTTTAAAGGGTTGTCTGTTTATTCTGGGCACTTCCTGTATTCTCTGAATATAGAAAAACACCCAATCCAAAGAGTTGGCAAAGTCGGACTTTGAGGCACATGGAAGTATAAAAAATATGATTTATTACAATAGAAAATTATATAAAATGTACAATAACAGTGGTATAATGGAATGTGAATAAATTGCAGTCACAATACAACCATCTGGATCAGAAATATATGGATAGTGAATAAATCCTATTGAAGTCGCCTACGCGTTTCACCGTGGGGGCTTCTTCAGGACGAGACAAACAGGATTTGTGCCAATATGCAGCTATTGTTTCACAATCTGATGCACTACAGTGGCTACAGCCATCCAGGAAAACTCCATACCAAAACGGAGTATCTACCGATGATGTGAGATAGTTTGCAAATCACTTTTAATGGTATCGGGAAGGGTCATCAATAGTCCAGGTCACGTGTGTCTATGATGATGTCAACGAATGAACGCTTCAATCCATATATACGGAAGGGAAGGCATAAAAGGGGTGTAAGTCAGGAAAGCGAATACCCCCTGGAAAGTCCACCGGGGGACTTAAAACTGGGGCAGAGAGCAGCTCAATAAATGAGAGCATAGGATGTCCAAAAAGTCCTAGTTAACAGGGATCGTCTGATAAAACGCTTTATGACAGCGCAGCGTCCGTGTATGCCCCATTGGCACAAATCCCGTTTGTCTCGTCCTGAAGAAGCCCCCATGGTGAAACGCGTAGGCGACTTCAATAGGATTTAATTACTATCCATTTATTTCTGATCCAGATGGTTGTATTGTGACTGCAATTTATTCATATTCCATTATACCACTGTTATTGTACATTTAATATATTTTTCTATTGTAATAAATCATATTTTTTATACTTCCACGTGCCTCAAAGTCCGACTTTGCCCACTCTTTGGATTGGGTGTTTTTCTATATTCTTACTATTACGGATGTGGCTAATGTGAGTGCTTCCCTTGTGTATCTTGTTCCCTTTATCCCCCCTCCATCTTCTCCCTTAACTTACCCTCCCTTCCCTCTCTTCCTTTTCCCCTCCCCCCCCTCCTTTCCTTAATTTTTCTTTACTTTTTTCTTTTACCCCCCCTTTTCCCCCCTTTTTTCTTTCCCTTTTTTTCTTCCCCTTTCTCTCCTATTTCTTCTTTTTCTCCCCCAGTTTTGTGTTCTCCCATTTCCCTTCACTCCCTTCCCCCTTTTTCAATTTCCTGTATTCTCTGTCTCTGGGGAGTCCTCCATGTATACCACTGTCGGAAATCGGAACGGATATGTATTTATAAATTAACTGTCCTCTATGGGGGCTGATGGCTATTTGCTAACTAAAGGCAAGTGAACTGGCACTATACAGTATACATTAGCTAAAACCACCCCTCTTACAATACACCAATAAATAGTTAAATATTTCAAAACATGTCCTCTGCCTGTTTTTTCATGTATTTTCCAAGTAACCTCTGTACTTCAATATATAAAGTTTATAGAAATTGGAACTTAGATTTCTGGGAATTCCAACGTAGTAAGCTGACCTATTACGTGAATGCCAAACAAAATATGCAGTTTACAATAAATGGCTTCATAATATCAGGCTGTATCTGTACTTTCTGGATGTACAGTTCACAGTGGCATAAAAGATTGACTTGCAATTTTGCATGACTTTGCCTATGATCCTAAAATGGAGAATGAGACAGAAAAGCTTCTGTTATAATCACTTAAAGAGCAAGCCTTTTCTGTCACTTTTTGTTTACATGTAAAAATCATTTTTTTTGTGCTAGAAAATTACTTTATATATTATTATTAATTTTTTAAAGCAGAGGCCCTAGAGAATAAATTGGTGGATTTTGCACTGTCGCATGGTATTTGCGCAGCGGTTTTTCAAAATCAAATTATTTGGGAAAAATACACTTTTTTAACAAAACATAACCCAATTTGTTTGTAAAATATAAAAGATGATGTTCTGCCAAGTAAAAAGGTAACAAACATGTGACATTTAAAAATTGCGCACGCCCACGCAACCAGCAACAAACGACATACATTCTACTATGCATAGGCGGCGCTTTAGAAGCCTTTACAGGTTACCACTGTAGATTTACAGAGAAGGTCTAGTACTAGAATTACTGCTCATGACCTGACATTCACAGCGATACCTCACATGTGTGGGAATATCTCTGTTTGTGTGAGTGCGGGACGGACGCTGTCGTTTGCCTTTGCATGCTAGCACGAGGGGATAGAGGCACTTTAGTTGTTCTTTCAATTAATAATTATTTTTATTTATTTTTGAACTGTTGCTTTATTTTAATGCTTTATGGCTGCAGCCATCACCCTGGTTGTGGGATATGTGTGGAAGAAGGTGAAGTACAGGCTGTATGTTTGGTTTTGTAAGGTTACTTGTTTAGGCCCCAATTGGGCTTGGTACCTCCCCTTACCCTCAAATCTAGGAACCAGGCTCTTACTTTTCCTAATCCATCTTCTAGGTAATAATGAACTTGCATTGTTAACCTGCCCATTGTGATTAGTAGTCCCTTTTCCACCACAATCCAATAATGAGAGTTGTCACATGGAATGCCAAAGGGTTACGGTCACCCAATAAGCATATGGCATTTTTATGCCACCTTAACCACTTCAGCCCCAGACCATATTGCTGGTCAAAGACCAGGCCACTTTTTGTGATTCGGCACTGCGTCGTTTTAACTGACAATTGCGAGGTCGTGCGACGTGGCTTCCAAACAAAATTGGCGTCCTTTTTTCCCCACAAATAGAGCTTTCTTTTGGTGGTATTTTATCACCTCTGCGGTTTTTAGTTTTTGCGCTATAAACAAAAATAGAGCGTCAATTTTGAAAAAAATATTTATTTTTTACTTTTTGCTGTAATAAATATCCCCCAAAAATATATAAAAAACATTTTTTCCTCATTTTAGGCCGATACATATTGTTCTACATATTTTTCGTAAAAAAAAAAACGCAATAAGCGTTTATTGATTGGTTTGCACAAAAGTTATAGCGTTTACAAAATAGGGGATAGTTTTATGGCATTTTTATTAATAGTTTTTTTTACTAGTAATGGCGGCGATCAGCGATTTTTATCGATACTGCAACATTATGGCGAACACTTCGGACACTTTTGACACATTTTTGGGACCATTGGCATTTTTATAGCGATCAGTGCTATAAAAATGCATTGATTACTATAAAAATGCCACTGGCAGGGAAGGGGTTAACACTAGGGGGCAAGGAATGGGTTAAGTATGTTCCCTGGGTGTGTTCTAACTGAAGAGGGGGGTGGACTGACTTGGGGCAATGACTGATCGCTGTTCATACATTGTATGAACAGACAATCAGGCATTTCTCCCCCTGACAGGACCGGGAGCTGTGTGTTTACACACACAGCTCCCGATTCTCGCTCTGAAACGAGTGATTGCGGGTGCCCGGCGTTGACCGCGTGCGCCTCCGGTGGCGCACGCGCGCCCCTATTGGCTGCTCGGCGAAATGACGTAGATATACGTGATCTCGCCCAGCAGAGCCGACCTGCCGCCGTAAAACTGATAAAGCTCTCCTGCAGGAAACCCACTTAACCACAGAGGATTTTAGGTGTACGCAAAAACAGAGTTGGCCAAGTATATGGTTCAAAGGCAGTAAAAGGAAAGGCTGGGGTTCTAATCCTTATTGACAAAAACTTGCCCTTTGAGATGGTACCAGTAGAGGGTGACGATGAGGGCCGTTTTATCACTGCTCAGTTACTAATATCTTGGAATTGGACTCTCTCTAATATCTATGTCCTGAACTCCCCACCAAAACATAGTGGCCCGGATTCATAAAGAACTTACGCCGACGTATCTACTGATACGCCGCGTAAGTCCACGGATGCGCCGTCGTATCTATGCGCCTTATTCAGCAAATAAGATACGCCTGAATTTTGGCTTCATACGACCGACGTAAGTCTCCTACGCCGTCGTATCTTGGGCGCATATTTACGCTGGCCGCACGGGGTGCTTCCATTGATTTACGCGGCGAATATGTAAATGACCTAGATACGCCAATTCACGAACATACTTACACCCGTCGCAGTAGTCTATGCCGTTTACGTAAGGCGTATGTCCGGCGTAAAGTTATTCCGCATAAAGCAGGGGTAAGTCATGTTAGGGTAAGGACCAGGGAACAGCCGTCGTATTTTACGTCGTTTACGTAAAACGTACGTGAATGGGGCTGGACGTAGGTTACGTTCACGTCGTAGGCATTGAGCCGTCGTATCTTAGGGAGTATATGCGATGTGATTCTGAGCATGCGCGTGCATGCGCCGTTCGTTCGGCCCTTCATTTACATGAAGTCACGGTTAATTTAAATGTATCACGCCCACTACCTTCCTACTTTGAATTAGGCGGGCTTACGCCGGCCAATTTACGTTACGCTGGCCCAATGTAGGGAGCGAATGCTTTGTGAATACTGCTCTTGCCTCTCAGAGTTACGTCGGCGTAGCGCATATGAGATGCGCTACGCCGGCACAAAGATGCGCCGATCTACGTGAATCTGGGCCAGTATGTCCTGTCCTATCTTGTACACAATCAGGATCTCCAGAGGGTTTTATGAGAGGCTTGGGCAGACTATGAGGCTACTAACTCAGGACATTGCAACAACCCCAACCTCTACTGGGAAGCTGGGAAAACTGTACTGCATGGTAGAATTATTGGCTATGCCTCCGGCTACAAAAAACATTGTCACTAAACAATACTGTGAGGCAAATGATCACTTATGTTTTGCCCAGACACGGCTATTACAGCAAAACTCCTCAGACCACAGAAGAGTCTGGTGAGAAGCCAAGTGTCAATTCAACTTATAGGCCGATGCACAGGAATGGGTCCATCAGTTGTACCTTGACCTCCAATACAATAAATATGGGACTAAGATGGAGAAATTTCTGATGCAAATGTGTAGGGGTCCTCATGCCCCCACTTACATCTCTGCCCTTAAATATGCCCAGGGTGACCTCACCTCAACTCCTAGAGACATTAACTGTATCTTGTAAAAATTCTATACCAAATTCTATGGTCAAAATCCCATCATGTGGCGGAGGCATTTCTAGATCAGATCCACCCCCCCCCCCCCCACAGGTAGACCACTCATTTTTAGCCCAGCTCAACGCCCCCGATCACGGCCAAGGACATAGCCAATGCAATCTCATCCTTAGCCAATGATAAGGCCCCAATTCAGATAGCTACATATCAGTATTTTACAAGTTATTCTCTGACATGGTCATTCCAACCCTAGTCTCGGTTTATCAGGGAATTTTAGAGGGGGGAAATACCTTCCATCTAGCTTTCATGCCCACATTGACTTATTGCTAAAAAAGGTTAAGACCCTGCGGAGCTGGGTTATTATCCTCCCAATATCCCTGTTAAACTTAGACTGCAAAATACTTTCGAAGATCATTTCCAATAGGCTGGCATCAATTATGCCCCCCTTATCTACTCCTTGCAAGAGGAACATGCAAGAGGTTGGAGTCAGGAAATAACACAGGTCCTGTATAAATCTATTCAAGAATTATATCCAGTTTCCTTTTTATACTTTGTGATCCAATGATCAATTTACCTACTACACAGGCATGACTTCAACATTATGCTATTTTGACCCATGGCTGTTGGTATCCTGGTGGGGTTTGGGTTGTGCCCCCCCCTTTGGGAATTGGTTCCGACCCCTTGCAGATTGCCGGCGGGGCAGGGGGGGACATTGTCTGACATTGTCTGTGTCCCCCCTTGTTTGCTCTAGTCGGCGTCTGAGTGGCGACTCTCGGCCCGCTGACGTCAGCTTCGCCCTGCCGGCGGTGTCCCGTGTTCACCTCCGGACCGCCTATGGCGAGGTGCGCATGTGTTTCATGCTAAATGCGCACGTCGTCATGACGTCACGCTTATTGCGGCGGAGTTGACGACAGCGTTCGGGGCTTCTTAGCCTTCCGGGATGCCGAGGGAGCCACACGTGGGCTGTTTTTTTTTTTCTTCTGAGCAGCCTGCACGTCTTTGCTGTGGGGGAGGGGGAGCTTACTGGCACCTGTGTGTGATCATCCCCATCATTAGACCTACAAGCCCATATAAGACTGGATGCTTGAGACTCCAAGATGATTCCAAGCAGGCCAGCATGGACGTTACTGCATTTACTCCCTAGTGGCATCCGAATCTTTTCCTGCATAATTGCAAGGAGGTCTCCAAATACAAAGGAACCCTACAAGACCAAACAAACCTTTATTACTACCATACTATTGCACAGGTAAATTCTATCATCCTTCACCACACCCTTACTTTTTATTTTTTGACAACACTATTTTTGGTCACTCATCAGCATACAGCTGGTGCACACCCTGGCGTTAGAATAAATGTTTCACTTACCCTAAGGTATTTCCTCAATCCTCAACATCACTATGCACATATTGCTTTGTCTGACTGTATACTGTCAGTCTCCCTGACACACCATTGCACTCTTTATCTACCACCATATTCATTCACATGATCACCTACCTATATCACTTGTTGGACTATCATACCACTATATTACTTTAACCAATTACTTTTAACATTGGCTAGCTATCCCTAATGGGACGCCAATGATATCTAGAGGATTTAGCATATCTGCAATTTTTATTTGCAGTTAGTCCTAACTTATACTTATATGGGCATATAAACATTCAGAAACACTTATAGTTAAACTTATACTCTGGCTTAATATGCTAGGAGTTTACACTTTTAGGGGCAGATCCAAAAAGCTATTACGCCGGCTTATCTCTTGATACGCCGCGTAATTTCAAATTTTGCTTGTCGTATCTTTGTTTTGTATCCTCAAAACAAGATACGACGGCATCTCGGCTAGATCCAACAGGCGTACGTCTTAGTACGCCGTCGGATCTAAGCTGCAATTTTTCGGCGGCTGCTAGGTGGCGTTTCCGTCGAATTCCGTGTCGAGTATGCAAATTAGCTAGTTACGGCGATCCACGAATGTACGAGCGGCCGGCCCATTTTTTTACGTCGTTTGTGTTCGGCTTTTTCCAGCGTATAGTTAAAGCTGCTGTTATAAGGCGTACTCAATGTTAAGTATGGCCGTCCTTCCCGCGTAGAAATTTGAAATTTTTACGTTGTTTGCGTAAGTCGTTCGCGAATAGGGATTTGCGTAGAATGACGTCACCGTCTGAAGCATTGGCTTGTTCTGGGTTAATTTCGAGCATGCGCACTGGGATACCCCCATGGACGGCGCATGCGCAGTTAAAAAAAATGTTGTTTACGTCGGGTCACAACGTATTTACATAAAACACGCCCCCATTACATCAATTTGAATCCCCCGCCCTTACGCTGCCAAAGATACACTATGCCGCCGTAACTTACGGCACAAATTCTTTGAGGATTCGGAAAAAATAAATAAGTAACGGCGGCGTAGTGTATCTTAGATACGCTGCGCCCGGCGGAAGATTACGCGCAGGTACGTGGATCTGCCCCTAAATCTTTATACTAACACATGGCTAATATCTGGGTGGTCTTCACAGGTGCCGACTCCTCCTTTTTACAATGGACGTTTTCTGTGTGGCTCCTTGCAAGCCTCTTGGGGTGGTCTCCTTTTCCCTTCGGTGGTGCTTCGGGGGGGAAGTGGGTGGCAATCCAGCCCCCTGGATTCATCAACAGTATTATCTCTGGTCACATGAATATTTATTTCACCGTTGAGTGGTAAATATACCATTATGACTTATTCAACAACATGTATGATGTTTTTCCAAACTATAAATATATGTAATGTAATGTATGTATATATTTTTTAGAACCAATTGTCCCCCTGAGGAGACCATTGGTCCAAACGCGTCGGGGCTCGCACACCCCATAGCCTATGCTATGTAACGATGTGCACAATTTTGTTCTTGTATTGCATTAAATTGTATTTGTACAGTACATATACTGTATCATTGGACCAGATTAATGCTACTGTATTTTATTCATGCTACTGGATTATTCTTCCAATAAATAATTATTTTTATTTGAATTTCTGATCTTGTTACATTGCTGTCCAAAGCCCCACTGGGGAAACTTTCCATTCTGTATCCACTCCTTGCAAGCCAGTTTCACTCAGGGGCGTTTGGCGACTTCTAATATACGAAAGGTACTCGCTGTTCTGGAACACGCATGGATTAATTACTCCAGTGACTTTGCCCTAATCACCCTTGACGCTGAGAAAGCCTTTGATAACATTTGTTTCCACTGGTTAAGGCTACTAGACATGTGCAGAGCAGAAAAATGTGTGTTTTGTTATGTTACTAATTTTGTTTCGGAATTGGCTTAGTGTTGTTTCAGTATTCGTTTATTTTAATTCTGTTTTTGGAAAATTTCTTTTTTTTATTCATTTTCTAATGAAATTTTAAGAATGATTTGAAAAAATCGAGATCTGTGTGAGGAATAGCTGGTTCCTAAGCAGCGGAAGGGAAAGCCAGTCGCTGCATCCTTAACAACCAATGACTCATCAGCTGTCAGTGAGTTTCACCACTGACAGCAGAAATGTAACCAAAACAATACCGGCAATAGAAAATTCAGAAAAAAAACAGCGTGGGGTCCCCCCTAAAATTCACACCAGACCCTTGTCTGAGTGTGCAGCCTGGCATGCCAGGAAAGGCGGGGTACGAGTGAGCACAGGGGACAGGGGGGCTCTGCCTACTCATTCACCAAAATAGTGTCAAAAATAAGTCCTTTAAAAAAAAAAAATGTCCCCCTGTCATGTAGATCCATCTTGTGCATCACCAAACCCCAAAAAAATAAATAAAAAAATAAAACATTTGGCATCGCCGAATGCTCCCTGCGGACTGCCTGCTCCGCAATAACGGATACTGGCTGGCTACAATACCACATGTGCTTTTGTAACAAATTCGTTTTGGTGGGAACAGCACCATGTCTAACCCTTGCTTGACTAATGCCTCTCGCCTCATTGGTATGGACCTCTTTGCCTTACCGATGATCTGTGGTGCTACTTATTTGGTCTTGTTTTGAACTTGTTTGTCTTGATTTTGTTTGAGTTCTCTGTTCGCACCTAGATTGTAAAGCCTAATGGTCCCATCCCCCCCATTTGAATAATCAGATGGCTGACCCAGTTGGGAGCATCCACCCTCTGCGCTGGGGGTCCTCCTCCTCAGGGCATCCATTTTCCAAATAACCGAATATCTAATATTCTACCCTAAGGTTAAAGGCGTTGGACCGACTGTCACACTACCTTTTTTCATACTGTTCTTGTATGGTGACAAGATTCTATTTGTAACTAGTGTCAACTGATGCAGGATTGTTTTATTTTTCACACCTGGGTTTGATCCATCCTCATTTGGTAATACTGTATTATTTTTATGTTGGAAAACTCAATAAAGTTTATTAAAAAGCAAAAAAAACAAAAAGCTGTTTCTATGGGTGCACGTGTGCTGGCTTGCTCCTAAGCTACCCTATCTGCGTCTATTGACACAGACAGCAGTGATTGACAGGAGTGGGAGCCAATGGCTCCTGCTGCTATCAATCTGCCTAGGTAAGTATAAGGGGGAGGGGGGTGGCTGGGGGGATCCTTTACATGTTTTTTTTACACTAATGCATAAAATGAAACAATGAAAAAAAACTTAAGGCTTAAAGAATCACTTTAACCATGCGTAATATATGTTTTTATCAAGTTCATACAACTTTTTACAAAGCTTGACTGCTTGGTCAAAGAATATTCTGTATTTTCTTTTAGTAGTATCCCATATTTCAAGTTTAGAAATAACACGCATCATTCAGTAAAATATATTGGATTGTTCAAGGGGAAATCATTTTCTACTAGCTTGATTTGTACATTGTATTCCCTGCAGATGAAGATGAGCATAATATTGATAACTTTTTTACAACAAAGAGACAAGTTCAATCGTGCATAGATTTTCTCAATTTTTTTCTTTAGTCCTTTATTTTTTTAAACATTATCATAGCTAACCTCTACGATTAACTGGAGGCGTACATATCGTAGACTGACACATTGACATAATACTGACAGCTCTGCTACCCACTTATTTTTCTCTTTCTGCATCTTGCTCGCCTTCACTAGCTTTTGTCTTGTATTTGTGGGCTATTGACTGAATACTAACAAAACCTTTCACTTACTAACAAAGACAGCAATAACGTTTAGTTTTGATAACCAATGTATTTCTGCATTGACAGGTACCTTATTAAGAGCTTAGCTTGAAATTGCTTTCAAAATAGGATAAAAAGCCAGAATAAATGTTCTATTAAAACCAAGGATAAAAAAGAAAATTCAGACAAAGATGGGGATTCTATGTTAACACCTTTCCAGTGGGAATTGCAGTGTTTAAAAACACTGGTGTTGCTCAATTCCCTAGGCACGTGGGAAAGGTTTTATGAACCTTTTTTGTACATCTCAGTAGGTGCTTTGATTGTCAAAGCTGATTGAACAAATGTAACTAGTTGATTGGCTATTACCTGATTTTTAGATGAACCTGAAAAAGATGTCTTGATTAGTGTGTGGTAGTTCAAATTATAGCAGGCGTGTTTGATATGTATTTTAGGAATCACACTGAGCAATATAAATAACGTCTTTAGAATACATTTTGGCTCAAACCCAGCCTCATGGAAATTATTTATTTTGTTTAAAAAATAATTGAAAAACGGTAAAACAATAAGCAGTATTCATCATAAATTACATTGTCTTAGGCTTATTGACCTTGGGCAATGAATGTAGTCAACAGGAACTGCAGTCATCACACTCAGACACTACAGTCGATCAATTGTAGTGTGATACAGAATTTGTTATTTATTTACAGTGGCCTGGATTCAAGAAGCAATTGCGCCTGTGTAACCATAGGTTACACAGCGCAATTGCTTACTTGCCCCGGCGTAACGAATGCTCCTGATTCAGGAACCTCGTTACGCCGACTGCAGCCTAAGATATGCGCGGCATAAGGCTCTTATGCCCGCATATCTTAGGCTGCATTCTTGCGATGGACGCCAGGTGGCGTTCCCGTTGTGCTCAGTGTATAGTATGCAAATTGCATACTAACGCCGATTCACAACGTTGCGCAAACCCTGCGTACGCAATTTACGTCGTTTCCGTACAGCGGTTTTTGCGTAAGGCTGCCCCTGCTATTAGCAGGGGCAGCCAATGTTACATTGTTTGAAGTGGCAGCAGAGGAGACTGCTTGGTACATATGAGGACTGTCTGACCGTTTGGTACTTAAGAGGATCACGTCCGTGAAGAGGATTTACTGCTTTGTGTCATTCATATCTCCTCTGCTTTTTCTGATCCCTGCAGGGATCCAGGGCTCTGGTAAGGGTCAGTGTGTCCATTGGTGGTGGTTTATGTCACACTGTCTGTTGCCCATCACTGGGGGATGTCCTGTGTCCTACCCTTTATCCCACAGTATCACACTATTTTAGTTTTTTTCGTTTTTTCTGGTCGCTTTGCTGATGAACTCCCGGGAGGATTATATCAAGATTCCGATCCCCTGTGTGGCCCAGGTGTTTGGCCTCTTGCTCGTTTTGATCCACTAGGATCCTACATCTCGGTAAGGGTCAGCATTATCAGATAGTTACGTCTCCAGAATTTGTTCCACCTGAGTAGCAGCACGCTACTACACCATTTTTCTGATTGTTGGACTTCCATTTTTTCACTTAATTTTGTTAGAATTTTTGGACTCTTTATTTCATTTATTTTGCACATTTTTTCTTGTGTCTATATGACCTACAAAGGCATATTTTTTTATGGTTTAGCGCAACTCCACCTCTTTTCTATTGCTATTTATGTTGGTATAACATTTTTGAGTTTGCTGCTTTTATTTGTATTTTTTGGTAAGCGCACTGTTTTTCGCATCTCCAATGTTACGTATACCCGTCGTTCCCGCGTCGCGAAATTTGAAATTTACGTAGTTTGCGTAAGTGAATCGTGAATGGCGCTGGACACCATTCACGTTCACTTTGAAGCAAATGACGTCCTTGCGACGTCATTTGCCGCAATGCACGTCGGGAAAGTTTCCCGACGGAGCATGCACTCTACCATCGTCGCGGGAACGCGCCTAATTTAAATAATTCCGCCCCCTACGGGATCATTTAAATTGCGTGCGCTTGCGCCGGGCATTTTGCCGGCGCGCCCACGCAATTTACGGAGCTACTGCTCCGTGAATCAAGGGCAGCGCAGCAAAAAATAAAAAAGTAAAAAATGCGCAATTCTACCTGAATCCAGCATAGTATTTATTCATTTTTAGTTGAGCCATTTGACTTATTGCAAAGTACTATACTGTTTTGTATGAGCACAGAGCTAGCCTTGAATTTACAAAAGAGCAAGCACAGAGCTAGCCTTGAATGTACAAAAGAGAACTTCTGTGCAGTGCATCGTATACTCAAACTGACTATCAAGTGTGATGGACGTGAAAATAAAATGAATATTTTATTCTATTCTTTTTATTATTAGAATCACTTAAATGTTGCCAAAATGTTGCTTTTCTTATATTCTTATATATTGTTTTATATTTCTTCATTTCTTGATCGATATATGGTATAATACATATGTATGTGAGTGTATTAGAAAATTGTTTTCCTTCATAAGATTTGTCAGATATGTTTTTTTAAGTATATTTCAACTTGGATGGACATACAAAAGGATAAACGGAGAGTTCAGCTTCCATTTTCTCCTTCTGCTTCTCATCTTTCAAATGTGTGCTCCAGCCCTTCCTTTCTACTGCATTCTAAAGTGGAATTCAACCTCCCCCTCTTCCTGTCTTCATCTGACCAGAAGATTTCTTCCAAATAAGGACTTCCATTTCTTGCCCTTTGCTCCTGGACTTTGGAATGGGTGTGCCATGTGCTACAGACGTCACAAGGGGGAGGGTGATTGGGAGGATGGAGTGGGTGTGTATGTATGATGTGAACCAATCAAATGCATGTATTTGTGATTCTGTGGTTTTAATAAAAAGAGCTAGCAGGCTCCAGGCACTCCCTCTGTTGGGACTGAGCTGAGAAAAGGTGAGGATGTGAAATCTCTCTCTGGTTTGCATGCTCTCACCTTATTAATTTGAATCAAACGGCAGAATGGGTTTCACGCTGAGAAATTGTGTCAGGAAATTAATTAATCTACTACACAAGTTATCCATCCCAAAGAAAAATCCTAAAATTGTTACCGGGGAGGTTTAACCCTTTCACTGCCAGGCCCTCTGCTCTGTTTTGTACACTCAGGTGGCCAGACCATTTTTGCAATTTTGCCTTTGCTTTTTATTTTTTACTTATAGCTTTCAGAGTTTGTAAAAGACCCCCCCCCAAACCATATATTTTCGGAAAGCACATGATCAGTAGAATAAAAGAAGGTGCTGCGGATTTCTAAGGTCCCACGATATTTGCGCAACTGTTTATCAAAACAATACTTTTTGCTAAAAATCCACTAAAATCATGACTAGCATGCTGGTGCAATCATCTATCTGCAGGGGTCACCATCCAGCTTATGGGCCTCTTCTAAAAGCGCCTCTTATGCCTGCTTTCACATTGGAGGTTGTTCCAGCCCGGTGAACTTAGGCAGCTGTGTATTTATTAATGAATACTAGGTAAGTCTTATACAAGTGTATCCACTTTTTAGTTTATGTTAACCTCTAGCACTGGACTATAATAGTGGTACTATGACTATGTTTACAGGTCTTCAAGTCTTAACACCTCATTGCTATTAGGGGGAGTTTGCTAACCTCCCTGTCTACACAAGCTTTTGGTGCGACCTTTATAACTATACCCCAGTGCCCCTTTGTACACTGCCTGCTGTAAGATTTTGGTTACTGACATTATGATTAATGTATATCATGAAAAAACCCTCTTCTTTTTTATATACTAGCAATCTCCCTTTTTACTAGCTATCCCCGCCCCCATAGTGTTATGTGTAGGCATTTATGTAGCTGTTGTTGATGGGTGGTCCTCTCCTCCTATGGTGACCTTGGTTTTTCTTGTTGCGGTTGAGCTTTTGCCCCATTTGCTTGAGTTGCATATATACACACATAGTGAACGTTACTATGACCAAAATTGATGTATGTATATCCTACTAATATTTATTCTCTCTATATAGCATACTTATTTAAAGGCTCTTTGGAGAAGCGTAACCTTAGGCGAAACATGTCAGCCAATCCAGCATCCATCCTACCCACACACATCAAGTCTAGTGGATATAACTCCTCCAAGGTTTTACTTTGTATATGAGCATCTGGATGTCCCGGACAATTCCATCTACTATCCAACACTCTGATGTCTCTTTGATGGGTATAGGGATGTGATTTAAGTTTGCTGCTATATTTAGTTCTTGTAGAACTTGTTTTTATGAGTACTGTATGTAATAAAACCTTTTTTTTATATCATCTTTGACTGTATCCCTACCTTATTATTGTGCCTTTAAAGTCCATGACTAGCCCTTTGTTCCTTCGTTTTCAATGATAAGCAGATATCACTACTAAATTTTAAAGCTTAACCTGTATTGAGTTCATAAATAACAAATATTTCCAACTTTTAAATTGCGCCTTTTTGAGTAATGGTGAAAATTCAACAGTCGCAAAAGTGTAAAAATCAAAATTTCCCAAAAATCTGAAGGTTTTTAATTTTCCCTTACAGCTTTCAGAGTTTGTGAAAGACCCCCAAACCATATATTTTCTGAAAGCATATGACCTCTAGAATAAAAATAAGGTACTACTGATTTTTCAGACCCAGCGGTATTCGTGCAAATGTTTATCAAACTAATATATTCTCAAAAAATACACTAAAACCATTATTAGATAAAAACATAGCAAATTTTACAAAATTCCTGCTAAATCCCTACTAAATATACAAGCTTAACCTGTATTGAGTTAATAAATAACAACAACAACAAAAATATCCAAATTTCACAAAAAATATGAAGGTTTTCATTTTTCCCTTACAGTATTCAGAATTTGTGAAAGACTCTCCTCCCAACCATACATTTTAAATTGCACCTTTTTGTGAAAAAGCTGTAAATAACAACAATTTACTCAAAAAATCCAGAGGTTACCATTTTTCACTTGAGAGCAGGTTCACACTGGGGCAGCACGACTTGCCGAGCGACTCGGTAAGGCGATCTGCCTACGACTTCAGAGGCGACTTGCAAAATGACTTCTGTATTGAAGTCAATGAAAGTCGCCCAGAAGTCATCCCAAAGTAGTACAGGAACCTTTTTCTAAGTCGGAGCGCAACTTGTCAGGTGGCTAAGTCGCCTGACGAGTCGCGCCTGTGTGAACCGGCTCTAAAGGTTTCAGAATTTGAAAAGACCCCTCAAACTAGTAATTTTCTAAAAGCACATGACCTGTAGAATAAAAAAAGTGATACTCATCTTTTGGGCCCCGCAATAATTGCGCAAATGTTCATCATATCACTATTTTCACAAAAAATACACTAAAATCATTAATATTGCACATAAACACAACGTAACTTACAAAATTCCTGCTTAATTAGTACTAAAGCATCATTCACATGTGGAATACTAAGTGTACGCCCATTGGGGCCATGTTTACCCACACAGGGATGCACAGGTGTTCCGTGCATCCCCGTACAGGCAGTCCCATTTATGTCAATTGGGATGCAACGGCTGCACAGGCATAGCTGCTGTTCCCAATCTGACATCCGTGTGGGTGTGGGTACATGACCCCGAATGCACACAGTGTGAGCTCAGGGACATGCATGTGGACCTACATGGATGTAAAATTGGGAGCAACGGCACTGTTCCTGCAGGTGCTACATCCCAAATGACATCAATAGGACTGCCTGTACAGAGATGCACAGAACACCTATGCATCCCTGTAAAGGTACGCTGTGTATGCCCTGTGTTGAAAAAGGCCTTAGACCCCTTTCACAGAAGCAGAACGATGCCTGTCTGTTTCAAGCAGGCCCAATTGGACCACCCATTGTTCTCTATGGAGAGGCTGATGTAAATGGACATGTGTCCGTTTTCACCCGCCTGCATCCGATTCAGTCCAGTCCATTAAAAACAGAAAGATGGGGATTTCATTCCCAATCCATCTAGCAAATGTACCATATTTTCCGGCATATAAGACAACCTTTTACACTTAAAAAACACAGCCAAAAAGTGGAGGTTGTCTTATATGCCGGTTATGAAGAAGCCGCCAGATGAATGTCAGCCCAATGCTCGGTAATACTGTATACATACAGTATACACCGCTGAACCAATCCCAGCGAGTGATGTATTCTATTAATGAATACAGAGCCTGCTAGCCTGATCGGATTGGAGTAACAACATCTGCCAATCTGAGCAGCATAAAAACAGTGAGTCAGAGCAGTCACAGCCTCTGCCAATCCGAGTATCCATCAATAGAATAATAAAATACATTGCTCGCCGTGATTGGCTTATCGGTGTATACTGTATTCTGCAGTGTACCTGGCGCTACTGTACATGCAGTATTACTGCACATCCAGCTCCAGATCTCCCCTTCATATAAAATATGATTTATGGTACTTTGGAGGAGAGAATTAACTAGCTATTGTTGGTGGCTGTTGTTGATGGCCATTGTTGTTGCCTACCAATTGTGGGATCTCTGGGACTTGTAGTTCACCAGTTTCCCTTTTGATTTCATAGCAGTGATACCGTAATACAGTGGTAATACCTGACAGATTACAATACCTGACAGATTTCAGATTGGTGTGAAATGGGTGATAGACAGGACCCCATTATGGCTCCAGCAAGAACAAGGAAACATGAAGTCAGTTTCAAGCTCAAAGTTGTAAACTTTGCCAAGATACATAATAACTTTTTTCACTGCATAAGGTATGGTTTTGAAGCTTGGCAGCTTTAACTTAAATGTTATAATTTTTTCATTATGTTTTTTTTTTTTTAAATGTCATGCCCTCAGCTTGCAGTGTCATTTTGGAACAACTGTTCCCTCTTATGTTTAAAGTACAGACCAACCTATAGGGGAGAAAAATACATCAAAGTATGGGATTAGAAGATGAGGCATAGGTGCGCACAGCACCTGGGTAGGCTTATCCCCACCCCTCTCTCCCTCAATATATATATGTGGACTGTCGAACACACACAGTGAGGAGCTCTCCCATCAGGAAGTATCATAGAAGGATAGACGCTGGTCTGAAAGGCATGACCCCCCTTTTTTTTCACTGCACAAGGTATGGTTTTGATGCTTGATAGCTTTTACTTTAACCATTTCCCGCCCCGGCCTATAGCAGATTGACGGCCGGGAAGTGGTTCTGTTTTCCTGACTGGACGTCATATGACGTCCAGCAGGATGACATGCCGGCACGCGCCCATTGGGACACGCTGCACGGCAATCGCGAGTGCGGCGTGTCAGTCTGACATGCCGCATCTCCGATCGTGATAAGGAGCCTCTGTCAGAGGCTTCTAACCACGTAATCAGCTGTGACCAATCACAGCTGATCATCGCGTGAACCAGGAAGTGCCGGTAAACGGCATTCCTTGGTTTACGCTGACAGGGAGAGCAAATCGGCGGCTCTCCCTGTCAGAGGGGGGGTCTGTGCTGATAATCAGCACATTGATTATCAGCACAGCCCCCTCAGATGTGCCAATCAACTAAAAATCAGTGCCCAGCAGTGCCCCAATAATAAAGTCAGCAAGTACACACCACAGTGCCAATCAGTGCCCACCACAGTGCCAATCAGAGCCCACCACAATGCCCATCAGTGCCCATTACAGTGCCAATCAGTGCCCAGCAGTAACACATCAGTACCTCATCATCAGTGCTGCCCATCAGTACCACCTGCCAGTGCCAATCAGTACCACCTATCAGTGCCAATCAGTGCCGCCTGTGAGTGCCCATCACAGCCGCCTGTGAGTGCCCATCACAGCCACCTGTCATTGTCCATCAGTGCCACCTGTCAGTGCCCATCAGTGTCGCCTGTCAGTGCCCATCAATGCCACCTATCAGTGCTCATCAGTGCCACCTATCAGTGCCCATCAGTGCTGCATATCAGTGCCGCCTATTGGTGCCCATCAGTGCTGCATATCAGTGTCACCTATCAGTACCCATCAATTCTACATATCAGTGCCTCCTCATCAGTGCCAACTCATCAGTACCCATCAGTGCTGCCTCAATAGTGCCCGTCAGTGAAGGGGAAAACAACATTTTATGATAGAAACTAAGAAAAACGTTTTTTTTTCCCAAAATTTTGGTCTTTTTTACTTTGTTTAGCAAAAAATAAAAACCCCAGAGGTCATCAAATACCACCAAAAGAAAGCTCTATTTGTGGGAAGAAAATTATAAAAATTTAGTTTGGGTACAGTGTAGCATGACTGCACAATTGTCATTCATATCGTGACAGCGCTGAAAGCTGAAAATGGTCCTGGACAGGAAGGGGCAAAAGTGCCTGGTATTGAAGTGGTTAATTTTATCATCATTTTCATTATAATTTTTTTCCCCCCATAATACTATTATATTATTTTTTTTTTTTTATGCCCTCAGCTTGCAGTGTCGTTTTGTAAAAACTGCTCCCTTTTGTGTTCAAAGTGCAGCCCTACATATAGGGGAGAAAAAGACATCAAAGAATCCCCATATAGAATGATTTAAAGCGTTCTTGTTGAAAATCCTCCTATGCGCCTTCTTTGGTGGAAGTACTGGAGCTCTGCAAGAGATTTTACATACTTATCAATGTTTGTGACTATATATATATTTATACGTGTTTGATATGATGCAATGCATATGTTTACATATAAATAATGTTATATAATGGTAGAGATCTCTGATTTCAGAGTGGTGATTCATATCCCTGAAGAAGATAACCAAAACGTTGTTGGATACAGTACCCAATCCATGTCTTTGCTGTAGTACAACCAATCAGCATTTATCTTCAGTTTTTTTCCGTTAAGCTTTGAAAATAAAAGAGAGAAGCTGATTGGCTGCCATGGACAGCTGCTTTAGATTCTGACTGATTCTAGTTTTTGCAAGTTTCCCACATATAGGTAGATTCAGAAAGAGTTAGGCCGGCTTATCAGTAGATAAGTCGACCTAACCCAGAATCTACGCCGACTTATGTTTATGCGTATGCTCAAACAGAGATACGCTTAAACATATCTAAGATACGATGGCTTGCGCCGTCCTATCTTAGAATGCAATATTTTAGGTGGCGCTTCCATTGCGGTCGGCGTAGATTATGCAAATTAGTATATACGCCGATTCCTGAACGTACGCCCGGCCGACGCAGTACTTTTACACCGTTTACGTAAGAGATATGCCGCGTAAAGTTAGAGCTAGGCCCTAGTGGAATAGTTATGTTAAGGCCGCCGTTCCCACCGCAAAATTCGAATTTTTTACGTCGTTTGCGTAAGTCGTCCGCGAATCGAGATTTACGTTGTTTATGTCCACGTCAAAATCAATAGGCCCGTGCGGCATACTTAGCCGCAATGCACACTTGGAAATGTAGGCGCCCGGCGCATGTGCAGTAACATAAAACGTAAAAACGTGAGGTCAAGCCTCATTAACATAAAACACGCCCCCTCAAACAGATTTGAATTAGGCGCCCTTACGCCCGCGGATTTAGGCTACGCCGCCGTAAGTTAGCAGGCAAGTACATTGTGAATCGTGTACTTGCCTAGCTAACTTACGGCGGCGTAGCTTAAATGCTTTAAGCTACGCTGCCGCAAAGTTGCGGCCATCTACGTGAATCTAGGCAATAGACTTTAAAATGCCACTTTTCAGAAAAATCGAATGCACTTTCAATGCAGTTATACTTGCTTTGCATATGCTGTGCTGCCCTGTGTACAATCACTATCCATTTGCTTCCCATACCGCCCCATTCATCTGGCAGAATTTGTAAATATTGATTGGAGCTTACACAGAGCTAAGTATCCTCTCATGTGAAAGCATGGTGCCAGTGTTCAGTCACCTACTACATACTTACCAGCTTTCCAAGATTTACTGGGATACTCCCATTTTGTAGTTCATTATCCCATGACAGTTGTGTCCCAGGATCAGGGCCATGGGGACAGCTGTAGTTTCCCTGTCCTAGAACCACATTCTGTCATTTTTACTCTAGCAACTTCTCGCTTTCGCATCATGAAGTACATACTTAGGCAAAAAAATACCAGACAACTGTGTGATATACTGATATTTTTAGCAAGCATTGGCGTATACCAAGATTTAGCAGCACACACCCATTCATGTTTATGGGCGACTATAATGTGCTTTCCGGGTGTGGGAAACAGCAGAATTTATGTTGCATGGGATAAAGAGTGCAAGAAGCCTAGGTATCAGAAAACAGACAAATAAAGAACATTTTACATATTAGCTGATAGACAATAATAAGATTCCTGTTTTTAATTTTATTTATGAATTCAAATAGACTATAGGGTAAATACAATTTTTGTGTGAATTAATTAATCTTTATATGGAACAAACACCACAATTATTCCAGTCCACACTACACTCGCCTAATAGGGGCCGTCAAAGTATAAGTTGTTTCTCATGACAAGAATTAATTATGTATGAAGGCAATCTTATTTTCTCCTTTTCAAACCCTTTGAAAAAATTCAAAAGTAATTGCAGTGAGTATTTTATTAATTTATGCTATAACACAATACTATGAAAGACATGCAGAATATAGGATTTTTTTCTTTTGCAAGTGTTAAACATGAACGTAAAAAAGAAAAACTGTAAAAAAAAAAAATCATTTCTTATTGTATCGCAGAAATAACAAGCTAATATTAGACCTCCATCTGCTTTAAAGAGATTATAAAGGTATAAAGGTTATAATTTATAGTGGGTTCTGTTATCAAAACTTTTTTTTTTCTTTCAATCGAGTCATTTTTTATTTTATTATTAGACATTTACTACAATAGCACATAGATCATCGTAGGGACAACTCAAAAGGAGGCAGCCTATAATATACATTCACTTACATAAATTAAATCAAATGAAACTACACAAAATCAATATCAATAGAAATAAATAAATAAATAACAAAAAAACAAAACAAACAAACATAGCACCACTCAAATAACTAACATACAATCATATACTTAAAATAAACTAAATATGATAATACACAAAGGCATAAACATATATTATGCGTTGACTTTGTCAACCTAGGTTAATAGGGACTACTCATTATAATCCATAAAACAGAGCTATAACAGCTCCCCTAAGGTGACATCCATTAACCCCTCTCCTGCAGACTAATTTCTCTACCCCTAATATCATTCACATATATATATTATATATACATATATATATACTGTATATATATATATATATATATATATATATATATATATATATATATATATATAGAGAGAGAGAGAGAGAGAGAGAGAGCATGGTTTAATAGGTTACTGGGATCTATCCAATAGAACCATATAAAAAAATACAAAATTTGGGGTCCTCTATGTTTATACGTCCACTTTTCTCTTTTTAATATATAATTAAGTTTCTCACACCATGGGTTGGGGTATAGGAGATGTCCAGTTCTGTAAAATAAGTTTACGTGCTAAATATAGGGACATTGGGCCAGATTCAGGTAGAATCGCGGCGGCGCAACATATCGTAGATACATTGCACCGCCGCAATTTTTCATCGCAAGTGCCTGATTCACCAAGCACTTGCGTGAAAAATTAGCGTAAGCGTAAGCCCGCGTAATTTAAATGGGCGTGTGCCATTTAAATTAGGCGCGCTCCCGTGCCGGACCTATTGCGCATGCTCCGTTTCGAAATCCCCGCCGTGCTTTGCGCGCAGTGACGTCATTTTTTCGAACGGCGACGCGCGTAGCGTACTTTCGTATTCCCGGACGTCTTACGCAAACGACGTTGATTTTTAAATTTCGACGCGGGAACGACGGCCATACTTTATACAGCTATACGTTTGCTGTGTAAAGTCAGAATCTAAAGCAGCTGTTCAAGGCACCAAAAACAACGAACTTTGCGACGGGAAACTAGACTAGCGACGACGTAGCGAACGCGAAAAACCGCTGTGGATCGCCGTAACTCCTAATTTGCATACCCGACGCTGGTTAACGACGCGAACTCCCCCCAGCGGCGGCCGCGGTACTGCATCCTAAGATCCGACAGTGTAAAACAATTACACCTGTCGGATCTTAGGGATATCTATGCGTAACTGGTTCTATGAATCAGTCGCATAGATACTCTGAGGGATACGACGGAGTATCTGAGATACTCCGTCGTATCTCCTTTGTGAATCTGGGCCTAAGACTCAAGCAGCAACATCTTATACCAACCAAATACCAGTTTACCGACCACTGTCCACCCACAAAGTGGGCGACATTACCCACAAAAAGGGGGACCGCAACAAGGGTAATTAAAGGGGAGGGAGGGTGGGAGAGCAGATCCAAACAGAAGGCTGAGCAGAATACAGAGGTGATTCCAGCTGACAGACCTGAGGTAAATGCTGACTCCTCCCAGTGACAGGAGAGGGGATGTAAGTAAAAGGTTATACTCATTGGCTAGATGTTTCTCGTCAAAGGATTTGTCTCCAATCCAGTGCTCTACAGCTGAGATAAATCTTCTTAGTAACAGCAGGCAGCTTGTCACCTGAAACACAAAACAGAAAGAACCAGCAAAGCAGCCACAGGGAGACATGTACTTAACAATTATCATAGCCCGAGTAAAATGTATTTATTAAACAAATGGGTGTTAGGGGTGACAATCCCATGGTGCCACTTGTCTATTTTATTATTTTGTGGCCCTGACAATAGGTTGCAAACTGGCAAACTGGTTACTGGGTTTATAAGTGTAAGAAGTGGCCCAGTCTGTTCTTATTGCTATCTTCAAGGTCTCTATTAATGTTCCTGATGCTGGGTAATAGTCTTATAATAAAATAACAATCATTATCTTATCAATGTTTTAACCAGTGCCAGTTTAATTGACAATACAATTGGTATTGTATGATTGGTACATTTACAAAGTGTAAAAATATAAGAACATATTGAGTTCATTCAAATGATTTACACATCCGTTTTGTATTATTATTTCAATATGTACTCAGAATACTCAGTCAGTGGTAAAATATCTTTGTAGCATTTAACATTTTGTGATATTACATTTTCACACCATGCCTCTCCACTTCTTGGCTGCCTCTGACAAATTACTGCATATATTTTGTATCCATAAATCATTTACACAGCCATCAGCAAGATACGAGAGTCATCTTGGAGCCTCAGCTCTATTCTCCACAAGAGCAATCCCATCAATATTATAGAGTCTGGATTTTGCATGCAGCTGCTTCCAGTGATTGTCATTGATCTGTCGCATATTACAAGCTGACTACGCTGCTCCACACACATTTCACGGGGGTATGCTGGGTGAAATTTTATGGAATCACTTTTGCCAAATGATTAATGGATATTTGGATAATAATATCAGCTGCTTAGGTTCAGATTCTCTGCTAGGACAGTGACTGCTAATGCCATATTATATCTATTCCAAGAATAGCAAAATCTAGCAAAATACAGTAGTAAAATACAATAGAACAAAGGTGATTTGCAGAAAATCACTATTCATGTAAATATGAAAACCTTTACTACTAAAAAGTATACTGTAAGAGCATTGGACTCTTGTAAGCTATGTGCTGTGTTCACTGACTATTTTAAAGCCACCAAGGTCTGTTACTTCCCTTTGAGGTCCTTAATCATATGATCCAGTTCACATTGTGCCCCTACTGTCAGGGTCACATTTGTCTGCATACAGGTGTGCAGCTTTACACTACCCAGAAAAGTCTGACATCCTAGATTACAGCTTATTTTGGCTAGCCATTGCAGCGGGACTGCACCTGCAATTAAATAATTACCTGTTTATGTATGTCTAGAGGTATCGGGTACAGCAGTTTTACTTGCCCGATCCTCTGCTCCCACAGGTTCTTCCGCATTGCTAAACTACTGTAGTCCATGCAGACTCTTCTCCCCTATGTTCTGGCAGTTTATGCTCCATTAACTTCTCCAAAACTCATGCAGGACTCAAATCCTTGCATTCGAAGTGATATTGCTGAGGGACAGTCCTCTGCCGGAGGATTCTCAGTTTATCAGGAGAATCAGGCAAGTAAAAGTGTTTTTGCCATCCTTTAGACAGAAGCAGTTAACCTATGCAGTGTGGGCAAAAGGGAGCGCTTTTCATTTTTCCCAGAATTTGGCTTTAACTTTGTCGCTGCAAAATGTGCCCAGGAGGAGCATGAAAGCCTTAGAGCCTGCACTTTAATAATTGAATTCCATTCAGACAGATAAATACAAAGTTAAATTACTTATACACTGTAACGGTCACCACCGTTTACGATTTCCATTCCATCAACCACGGCAGCTTATCTGACAATCCAGCCGACAGGACCCGATCCATTCCATTTCCCAGAATAACGAGACAGAGCTCTGTTACTGGTTTCAAAATGAATGACTGACTTTAATGGTTAGCTCTCAGCTTTTTATGCAGTTACAGGCATGTTACAGTAATCAAAGGAACAAAGACACACTCCACCCACACATCACACAATGGGGCTTCAATCAGATTATTTTAGATAATGACATTCAGGTGAGTTAATTACTACTCATTACCCAGATGATCTGTCTCTGCGACAAGTTCCCCTCACCTGTTACACAAAACACATTCCTTTACTAAACATAATTGACATGCTAATTCCCTACAACTGAAAGGAGACATCTGACCTTTCAGACTTAATTAGTACAGTGGACACAGAATGTAATCACAGCAAGATACTTTAACATCCCATAATAGCCAGCCAGGCTGACTCTCAGTTTCAATCCACATCACCACAGTAGCAGACTTAGTTAGCATCTCAATAGTCTATTGACCTGTTCATAAGGAACAACTTGTAATATGTCCAGATCTCCTGCAATACATAAATTATTAGTAATGTCCCATCTCATGTAATTTATAATTATCATTTCTCAGTCACCCTATGCCCAAAAGGGGCACAGGATGACCCTAGACCCAAGAGTCATTAGTGACGCTGGCACAGGAGTACCCCACATCCTTCAAAGGTCTCTGGGTGTCACGGGCCATTCCGTTACATACACAAAATGTTTTATCTAGGTATCCTATCTGTAATTTTATTCAGCCAGTAAGTGATGCTACTATGTAAGGCTGAATTCACACTGTTCTATTGCAGTTATCTATAATAACCCACATTATGCATGTTGGCGCACTCATAACTTTTCCAACTTAACTGCTCTGCAGAACGCCTCAACACACGGTAATGCATTACAATAAGTTGTGATGCACTACCTTACTAATAATGGTCACCAGTGTGTACCACTCTCACCTTCTCAAGATGATTAACCTTTTTAGTTTTTAGGCTGAGGGTGCCAAGTATGCTCCATACCTCACCAGTCTCCATTTTCCTCCCTGCACACTTAACATCTGACACATACTGGTACTCAGTATTGCTAATTATCTTTGCCATAAAGGCTCACACCACAAGAAGGCACTTCTTTTTGTTAATGCAAGGCCTTGCTCTGGTGACAACCCAGGCCAGGTCCCTAAGTTAAACCTGTGTCACAACGAGTCCCAATAAGTAAAATACATTAACCACTTCTTTGCTAGGATCCTTTTACTGAAGCAAATTGAAAATACACATACATCTCTCATTAATCTTCACATACATGTACGATCAGCTTGCATAAATTGGGAGAGGTAGAACTGGCTGTGCTGCTGTAACATAGTGCAATCCTTAGTGGTTTTCCCAAAAGATAAGGTACATAAGTGTAGTGCTGCCCCATTGGAGCCTGGTTAAGTCAGGTCCTCTGCTCTTACTTCAACCCTATTCGAGGCCCTTAACCTCTCTGACACCACCAGGTATACATTGTCAACAGATGCAGAATAATGCATTCTATTTACTTTATGGTCACCCAGAAATTAGACTCAAAACTCAACAGTCAACAACTTACAGTAGTATGCTAACTGCCCTTAAGATCAAGTAACCTGAATACAGTCCTTAATGCTGTTCTTCTGCTGGCTATGTAGGAACCGTTGATGACGTTGGCATGCATGATACAGGTATTTCTATTTGTGAAAGTGTTTATAATCCTGTACCCAGTGAAGTGGACTTAGGAGTCTTTAAGACACTACATAAATGGGTTGAATTGCAATGCATGGTGGCAGTTTAGGCCTAGTCCAGCAGAACAGCAGAGAGTAAGGGCAGTTAGGTGTATATGAAAGTGAAACACAAATTATTTGAAAGAAAAGGGTATATTCAGTCAAGTATAAGTCAGCAACCATAATAACTGTGGATCAAAGACCCTCTCATCACACTCCCTCTGCTTCTCCTCTGCAACATGCTGTCTTTGAAGAGGCCCTCTCTGTATGTGGACTGTGCTCACTGGGTCCTTCAGTTATCTGGCAGAAAGGAGGGTACAGGCAGGAATGGTCAGGTACCCCTATTGTTCCTGCAGCAGGCCTTGGACAGCAGGTGGCTCAGATTGCTAGGTGTAGCAGTACAGGCAGATTGCCCAGCAATGAATCACAGCTTCAAGCTATCACAAGAAGAGTGGGGCAGTGCAAAACCCTGACAGGCTCAGTCCAGCAATCGGCATAGGCATTTGGTGTCTCTCTGTAACGTACTGGCCCAACATTTATTTTCAGCAGCAGACCCACTAACAACTCTTCTCTTACTCGGCAGCACTCTTCTCTGTGGTTGGTGGTAATCTCCAACTACCCCCCGCTCTTTCTCAGGCTTTTAATTCATACCCCCCTTTTTTTTGGCTTCTTCTGCCTGCAGGTACCTCAGGTTTGGTAGTTCTTTGCCCTGAAAAAACAATGGCATCGCGTATGGCTCAGACTACATCTCCAAATGTTCAGCATTCCAAGTTTAAAGCTCAAGAAAATAAACTATTGCCATCTTGTGGTGAAACGAGGATCTGCACTCAGGAATGTTCACCATATCAACTTAAAGCTCTATATAATTCAGTAACAGTGCTACTGGTTACATAAGGAACATAGTGCAACCCATACTTGTGATGTATAATGTCTAAAGCAATAAAGTCCATGTCCCTTTTAAGGGGTTTAGTGGCAGCAGAAAGAAGACCACATTACAACAACCTGTCCTCCTGACCAACGAGCCTACGTGAGTCACACACAGACACTGGGCCAGTTCTCTGGAGAAGTATTTCTATCCCAGAACCGACAACATGTAACATATCTGCAAAGTAAAAAGTCACAAACAACCTGACCCCTACAGCAATCAGCCAAATAATAATTAAATAAACATTACAACATAAATACAGTAACATGACATAACAGCAACAATTAGCATCTGCATACTGACCACCTTAATGTAATGCATGCTAATGTGTGATAGTAACACAAAGACTACAGTGGTGGGCTTCAGTCTGTTAAACTAAGAATACTAGAACACACTATAAAACCTTGTATCTGTTCACTTTCTTCTATCAGCATGTTTTCGGCCAAAACATGTACAGACAGCAGAGACTAATTAGTTCCACCTTATGCCTTTCCCTGACCCAGTGTGAGTGTTTCTGTGCAACAAAACTCTCTTGCCTCGTACACATGATCGGGTTACTGCCGGGAAAGCCGAGAACCGGCTCGGCAGCCTTTTCCCCCTACACACGGACGATTTTCCTGGTAGGAAAGCTGCCATGAGAGCTTTGGCCGGGAAACCCGACCGTGTGTATGCTCCCCCGCAGGCTTTCTTTCTAATGATGATGGTGAATGTTATTGGCTGATTGTAACCAAAGAGGAGGAGCAGTAAAATAGCTAGAACTAACTTGACATTTCAACATGAACGACAAAGATTCGACAAAGCATCGAAAAACTTTGAATCTGTCATTGAAGGCTTATGGTGTCTGTTGATAGTTCTAAGAAGATTCGACAGAGCAGCTAAACTGTACGACACTGCAATCATACATTTCCGGTCAAATGCTCGGCCCATAGGCTATAGAAAAATTATATTGTTGGTTGACTAGTAATAATAATTAATAAATATAATTATTACTAGTGTCATACAACATTCAAATTCTACTATAGCTTGTAGGCGGAACATTTGACCGGAAAAGTGTGATTGCAGCGTCGTACAGTTTCGCTGCAGCGTCAAATCTTCTTTGAACCTTCGACAGACAGTCAGACACCATAAGCCTTCAATGACAGATTCAACCTTAATTCGTTCGGATTTTTGGATGAATGCAATTTCCAAATGAAAAACAAAATAAATAAAAACATATTTCGGGAGTAACTAAATAAATGTATTTTTCGGACGAAAACTAAAATCCGAAATATTTCAGTGTGCACATGTCTATAGATCAGTGCTTGTAATTGTTCCCCCTCCTCCCTACCGCACTGAACACCTCTGACTGTCCATGGCATTCCCCCTGCTGCCTGGCCCCCTGTGTACTCCCCCAGGCTTCCTTTATTCCCCTGCAGCACTGCCAGCTTCCCTTCTCTCCCGACGGCTTCTGTGGGGGATGGATGTGTACGAAGAGTGGAGAAAGGGGCCGGTAAATATGTAATTTCTTGGCTCCTTCCTTTTCTAAATGAACAGTCAGTGATCATTACTGATTACTGACTCAGTTCATTCATAACTAAAGCATAGTAAACTAAACAAACTACTAAAATTGTCCACTGCTCTACTGCTACAATACACTGCCCATAACCAAAGTATTGCGAAAAAATGTAAATAAAATAATAAATTGCAACAAATAATATTTTTTTTTAAAAGATAATAAAAGCTAATTAAGGGCTCATTTACATGGTTTCACTTGTGCATACAATGTGACTGAGTGGTTTGTTTAAACGGCTGGAGCTTCATGTTACAATATGGCGATGAAGTGGCTGTACGAACATAGTCGCATGTCCTAATATGAATGGTGTGCAGAAGCGGGTGAGTGGTGCCGAATGCACACTGTCTGTATTTGGGACCGTACATGTGCATCCACACAACTGTCAAATTAGGACCTACCACTGTTGCACTTTCTTTAATGTAAGCACATTTTTCTTTATTTTCCTAAATTATTAAACATTTATTTTAAACATAGTCTAGAGAAATTTTGTGACAAACGCATGTAATGTGTGCAGTGCAATATGTAGGTGGGGCTTTGTGTGGGTATGTCTTGAGTGTGGGTATGGACACATGGGGCCCCATTGATCTATTGCCCGGGGGCCTCGTGAGTTATCAGTACATCCCTGTCACTGAATCAATATGTTTGCTGGAAATCTATTTCAAGCATTAACTACTTTTTTATTTATAGAAGCTGTACTATGGCTTCTATGAATGGAAGAGCTAGGCATAGTTGTGCACTCAGAAGAGGAAAAGTTCTACTAAACCAGGACACAGCATAACAAGGGACGCATCACATTGAATATACAGTATGTCATATTTCTTGTGCTGATTTATATTTTTTTAAGTAAACTTATGCTTTACGCTAACATTTAGTATGACCCTAAGGTATAACTATCTTTACCTAAACCTCAAATATAACTTGCCCACCTAAATTTGCCCTTAAATCTGAAAAGTCTCCCTTGCAGTGGAGCTGCTCATTTTCCTTTACTACCCTGGCTGACAATGCTTCCTTGCTGTCCTCACGTCCAATGCAGAACTGGCCATGCATTGATCTTGATACTATCAGGTCCTTAGACTGCTTGCTTCCTGGAGCTCAGCTCTAACCTCATCTAAACACTTATCTAACCCTATAACCCAACACAAAATAACAACAGGCAGTGGCACAAAACTGCAAGTGAGGCTTGACCAAGTTAATAGCGATAAGGGAGCTTTTCAAATTGCCCAATCAATGATTCTGTAGAACAGCTTTTCTCAAACCTTTTACCCCAGAGGAACCATAAAAAAATGTTTTAGGTCCTGCATTGACCACATGCATAAAATCAATTCATTAGGACTAAGTGGATAATAAAACGCTTACATTGGTGGTCAGTGGAAGTAATGTGATTCCTTACAGTGGTGATCAGTATTCTACCCTTTGAGACAGATAAAAAGATCTTAAGATCTTAACCCTTAATCGTAACTCCAACTCCTAATCCTAACCCTAAACTTACCTTAAGGCCCTGTACAGACGAGCGGATATCCGATGAAAACGGTCCACCGGACCGTTTCCATCGGATATGTCCGCTGGCGGATTTTGATCTGATGGCTGTACACACCATCAGATCAAAATCCCCGCGGAAAACATCCGCGGTGACGTGGCCGCGCCGTGGCCGCGACGATGACGTGACGACGTGCGCGACCCTGGAAGGTAAATACTTCCACGCATGCGTCGAATCACTTCGACGCATGCGAGGGATGGGGATCGGGCGGACTTTTCCGGTGAGTCTGTACAGACGACCGGATAAGTCCGAAGGACAGGATTCCAGCGGATAGATTTCTTAGCATGCTAAGAAATTTTTATCCGCTGGAAATCCGTCGGCTGGATTTTTATCCGCTGGAAAATGTCCGCTCAGGCCTACACACGACCGGATCTGTCCGCTGGAACTGATCCGCGGATAAATCCCAGCGGACAGATCCGGTTGTGTGTACGGGGCCTAACTCTAACCCCTTACCCTAACAAATTTTTAACAAAGTAAATGCCTGAAAAACACTCAAATACACTACTATTAGGTGTGAAGGCAGCCTAACAGAGAATGGCTGCTCTAAAGTGTTGTAGGCATGTTGTGGTAGTCTTGCAGGAATCCTACAGACATAAAACCATAAACAAATGGATTTGATGCCATCACATGCCATGGGCAGGTAAGCATTGCCTATGCAAATTAAACTGCAAATTCCTCAAAATGGAAAATTCTTGTTTGAAATTGTGATGTTTTATTTTTTTCCTAGAAACTAGTAATGGACAGGATAGCAAGATTTTGTTTTAAGGCAGACCTTGGCATCGACCACTATAGACTGTTAAGCTTTCTATATTATTCAATGGAAAAAAGAATACTTAATATTTTATAACAGCAAATACTGTAAAACTTTGCATAAGACAAAAATATTCTTGGTGGATTTTTTATCTATATCCCATAACTGAATTTAGCTATACAATGTAATATTATCTTTATGTGAACAGTGAAGGATTTTAAATTTTGACATTAAGGTAAATCGGTAATCATCATTAAGGTGGCAAATATAGTTCATGGCCCTTCCATAGGAAACAGGCAACAAGATCTACAATGTGGACTGAATGACTTCATGAGCTCATTTAAAGCAGATGTATCCTGTTCGTGTGTCCAGTCATGAATTCATTATAATGATGAGTACTCAGCACAGAATATAAATCATATGTAGTTTCCTCCATTCGACTAAATTATCATCTTCCCTTATAAAGTGGTCCAGTCATTTTCATGCCTTAAAGGAAACAGGTAGTTAGTTATGTTATCTTGTGACTTCAGTAGCCTGTGTGTCACTGAATGACCTGAAACATATATGCAGCAACTCCTTTTTTGCATACATGTTCCGGGTCAGTGTCTTAGAAAGTATAGAAACTGTTTTACCAGAAAAACAGCAAGACAGTTGGACAACCAGCAATGGTAGACTACATATCCCTCTGTGCAGAAGTTTCCTTTAAACACGTTTTGGCAGCTACTGCTCGGATATCATTGTGTAACAGGACATACACTGTAAAGGGATGCTATTGTCTACAGACATCTGCTATGTCAAATAGGGTCCTCATAGGTGTGCTTTGAAACCATCTGTTCCATGTTGTTCTTTATGTTGATATCTGCTGACAAACAACATTTGATGGGAAACATTTTCCAATCTAGCAACAATGCCACATTTGGTTGTATCATTTTATGCATTATCCAGGGCTGGATTTGTTGTAAGACCATTTCTGCAAAAAGCATTTTTATATGTTTGAAAATAAAATGTGTGTACAAAGCAAAAAAGAGCAGCAAACACAAAGTGATCAAAACACTAAATAGTTCATAAGCATAAGTTTTTTTTGCGCTAACAATATAGTGATGCTAAATATTCATAAATTTGACAAAGTGTACATCAATCAAGTAGCCAAATATATGAATCCAAAATATGAAACCAAGGAATGTATAGCAAAAATACTACGTGCTCAGAATATGAATCCGAGTACAAATCCATTGTACTGGTTATACATAAGAAGTGCTCTCCATGCAGACCCTTTACCTCCCCTTTAAGGTGTTTTCTGACCTTAAATATCTGACAAAGGTCAGATTGCTCATATCTTTAAAGCAATACCATGCATTGGGGCTCCACATCAAGAACCTGCTGCAGGGATAGATCTCTCACCAGAATGGGTCACAGTATGCAGTTCATGGATTGAATCGGCAAGTGGAGAACCAAGCTCGATCGCTCTCCTAAATCAAGGTCAAGGAAGAAAAAATAAAGAATATACAAAGAAAAACACTTGCGTCCTATTTAACCTGTAAGCAATCAAAACAGCAGTTTGCCTAGCAGATACCTGAAATGGGTGTCCTTTTACTGTATAACACCTTAAAGTGCAAAATTGAATAACAAAATTGGCAGCGCTGCAATAAAAATGTATGTAGCGCTCACCGCCGAAGGAGGCGCTGGTAATTGATTGGGCCTGTACTCTGCTCTAAGGCCTCGTACACACCATCGAACATGTCCGATGAAAACGATCCGCGGACCGTTTTCATCAGACATGTCCGCTCGGAGATTTCGGTCTGATGGCTGTACACACCATCAAACCGAAATCCCAGCGGACAGACAGCGCGGTGACGTGGCGGTGACGTTGACGCCGCCACGTCACCAAACCAGGAAGTAAAATACTTCCACGCATGCGTCGAATCCATTCGACGCATGTGGGAGATATCTGTCCGCTGGTTAGGTGTACTAACCAGCGGACATGTCGGACGGACGGGTTTCCAGCCGACAAGTTTTAAAGCATGCTTTAAAACTTGTCTGCTGGAAAAACCTGTCTGCTAGGCTGTACACACGGTTGGATCAGTCCGCTGAAACTGGTCCGTGGACCTGTTTCAGCAGACATGTTCGATCGTGTGTACAGGGCCTCACACCCCAAATAATTTTGTCTCACTCCCCTTGACACAGCTGTGGTGCAGTGCTGGTGTGAAGCTCAACAATAAAAGACAGATGAATAGACACAGATTATATTCACTTTACCTATGTTGTTACCCAGGCATACAGCGCCCAGAGGCGACTCAGTTTGCATGTGTTGCGCTATATAAGTTTTTCACTCACTCATACACTGCTACACCTGTTTGGAGAATTAACAAGCCTCACAACAGATTGTGTTAAAACAAAAGGTAAATTTACTAGAACAGGTTTTATCGTTAACATGGAACAAAAATTGGTATACAATAATGAGACAAGAGGTTGTAAGTGGCAATCGCCTGAGAGCCACCTGTATTGCTTCAGCAGGAGTGTCTCCAAGTGGGACTAATGCTCAGGCAACAACCTCAGCACTGGGCACCTTCCCACTTCCAGCACACCATGTAGACACTATGAAACCCACTATGCGGCACACAGTATTTGGCAAGAATAATATATCACAGTATAATTAACTCAATACAGTCTCTAGTAAGTGGTAACAGCACTGCAAGGCCTTGCGATAGGAATACAGTATAGTCTCTGGTATTTTTTCTTCTGTCTTCTGCTATCTATTGTGAAACAAAGATTGTAATCCAAAGGGTTCTCTGATCAATAAAGCAATGTAGAACAACATAGAACAGTAGCTTAAATTGTGAAAAGTATCTGTGCACTCCTTCCTAGAAACGCACCTCCAGCGGCAGTCACCAAATAGTCAAATCAGGCTTGAGGCCTATACACAGGTGACTCTATTGAACTGAATTGTTCCGCGGAACTACCGGTCCCAGCAACACTATGCGTTCAGTCTAGGTGTGTGTGAAAAGCAGTAGAGGCTCAGACAGATGGATGACAGATGGATGCCTCCGCTCCACAGAATCTCAGTCTGTTTGCTGCGACCACACTGTCACATTGTTCTGTTTCACAGACGACCGGGAGTCCTCAGTTACCTCCTTCAAGGGTCTCTGGTTCAACCACACTGCTGATCCAGCACGCTGTGGTGTAAAGCAGAATCACAGGCTGCTGTTCTGCTCCGCACGATCTAGGCCCGAGCTCTATGAAACACACACACATACAGAGCTCTGCTGGCAGGCCATACGTCCCAGGCACAAGAGACCCACGATGGCCACCACAATGCCTTTTATATCCTACCCAGCATGCACTTCAGCCCCGAGTGTTCATGGGTAGGTTCTTTGCATAATATTTCACTGTGCTCTTGAAAAACAAAATAAATTAAGTCACTTTCACGTTTTAGCCACTAGATGGTGCCAAATACCAATTTATAGCATTAGTCATGAAACAACACTGCACAACATTAACATAATATTAAAAGGCAAAAATGCCTGTGCTACATGTACATAAATATATGGAAATGTACCAAATAAATAATAGTACATCAATCAAAACATATATAACAATGTTTTTAAAAAAATGCATTCTCTTCACCCCAATGGACTGAATCACTCATTAGATCGGGAATATATAAAACACACAAAATAGAAAAGATTTCATCACATAAAACATGTGTCACACAACACTGGCACATAGACAATCACTTAGTCCCCAAAGGGGAGTGCTGCTCCTCCACACTGTTCACCCTGGAGCTGGCATGCATTCCAACCAAAAGCTGGAAGTGATGTCATGTGTAGTGACCACGACTAATGCATTTCATCTAACCAGATGTCCTCAGGAAGTGTTACTGCAGTGATGCTATCTTCTATCTAAATACCTTATTGTTAACCCTTTCCTAGAAGATCCTAGGCTGATCACAATATCACTAGCAAAGTGCAATCGATAATCTAGCTAATATTCTACAATTAGAAGAATTAAGCCCAGGCACAGAATCTCTGTTAGCCAAATCCACAGATGGAGAAAACCTATTAGCCAAACCTGTGAACCTAGAATGCCTATTAGCCCGACCTGCACAAATCCGCACGTGTGTGAGTGCTGGCGTGCGTGCTCGGCACTAAGTGGCGCCAAGTGGGCTATATGAACACCTCTGCTGTACTAGGACTTTGGTTTATGGTCGACACCATTCTGCTACCTACTAGCGGTTTCCTGTGTTTTGTCCTGTTGCCGTTCTGATCCATCTGACCATGCTTGTACTCTTTAAAGAAAAGCATAATCAGGACCCTACACTTGCTCAGTTCTGCGGAATTGACTGTGTATACCCTAATTGGAGAGGTTCTAACTGGGTAAGGGACTTGTCACAGAGAGAAACTCAATGGATTTTCTCTTTGAAATGTCTCTTTCCGCGGGGGTTGAACATTGAACTAGACGTGAATAGTTTCATCAATAATTCATAATACATTGTTAATGATTATTCTTCACATTAACATACTAACACTCTTAGGCCCCATACACACGAGAGGATTTATCCGCAGATACGGTCCAGCGGACCGTATCCGCGGATAAATCCTCTCGAGGATTTCAGAAGATTTCTATGCGATGGCGTGTACACACCATCGCATTGAAATCCCCGCTGAAATCCTCTGCCGATGACGTGTCGCGCCGTCGCCGCTATTATGACGCGGCGACGGGCGCGACGCTGTCATATAAGGAATTCCACGCATGCGTCAAATCATTACGACGCGTGCGGGGAATCCCTTTGGACGGATGGATCCGGTAAGTCTGTACAGACGAGCGGATCCATCCGTTGGAATGGATTCCAGCAGATGGATTTGTTGAGCATGTCAGCAAATATCCATCTGCTGGAAATCCATCCCAGGGGAGATTTATCTGCGGATAAATATCCGACGGAGTGTACACACCATAGAATCTATCCGCAGAAACCCATTTGATGGGATTTATCTGCGGATAGATTCTATGGTGTGTATGGGGCCTAAGATGTCTAGTATAGGCCACCTGTCTCCTATAAAGGAATTCTCATTGGGACCAGTGATTTGTCTAAATGTAGTGAGTATGTAAATTATGCTTGCCAACACTACTTTGCATCTAATTTTGAGAGTGTTAAGTTTTGGGCTCTACAGCTGTTGGAGGTATAATTTTCACAGAGATATCTGATCTTTATTATGTACACTTGTATATGTACCTTACAGCTTTAAAATAATTCATTCCATTCTCGATTAAATTTTAAATATATGTAGATTCAATTTTTAAATATATGTAGATTCAGATTTACATTTTTTATATATGATTCTATTTACCAGTTTTTTATATTTTAATTACTCGTTTACTGTAACCTGCAAATTAATAGATTACTATATGACATTGCAGTAATAAGATGACATGTAATCTGATGTATGGTCTGGCTGATTAAACATCGGTGACGCTTCTAATTACTGAATTTGTAAAGTTATATTTTATGTATTCCTGCTGGCGTTCGGCGGAGAAGGTTTGCAATGCGACATACATTGCTGACACCGCACCGCCCATGGGAGGAACTTACACGCTTTGTTTAGAGCTGCACGCGTTCCATTGGACCCTGCGGTGTGGACACTTCCGCCCACACGCCGCGGCGTTCGCAGATGTACTTCCGCCCAAAGCACCTCTCATGGTGATTGGTAGGAAGCGGCAGGTGGTACACGCGCCGTTCATAGGCGACGCCTGATGGTCGAGACGCCCGATTGGGCGGCTCAGAGGCGACGCCAGTGATTGGTGGGACGCACTAAAGGTTGGCTGCATCGCTAGGGGACTGACAACAGACGCTCGAGCCTCCTGATTGGCCAACTCGGGAGCGGTGCAGGTGATGTTGATATTTTGAGTGTACCAGGGGGTATTTAAAGTGTGCTTGCAACATAGGTAGCCTATCCCATGATTAAGTCAATTACATGACGAAACATGTCGGGGGCGTGGCTACAGGTTGACTTTTGACCATCTAACCAAACGTGAGAGGCCATTGCAGTGGTATATTTTCGCTAGTGACCAGCGATCGTTTTTTGCTTCACGCCAGTCTTGTGGGCTACCAGCACAGTGTGGATCGAGTGGATCTTATTTATCACTTGGTTGGAAATGGAAGCTCGCCTAATGGTTTGAACAATCATTACATGCTATTGTGCCGAAACACGAGAGTGTCAGGCAAATCGTTCTGGTGAGTGGCCAATCTTATTGGTGGAGGAATCACTTTTTCACATTGGGTGTGGTGGAAGAATGCTTTGAAAAAATTACTTTGAAGATTTCACATTTGAGAGAGAGAAAAAAGTTTTTTCCTTGTCGCTCTTCTATGAACTATTTTTTTTTGCTCATGAACACTTTCAATCACGAGTTTTGCTCATTTGTTTATTTATTTATCACATTTTGTTGCTTTTTGTAATCTCACTGTGTGGGTCATACACACATTAGCGCTGTTTATATATAATTTATGTTCTATTTTAGTATTTGAACAGGTTATATATATTTTGTCACATTTTTCCTTTAAAAACAGCAGCTGTGAAAATTCTCATTGTATTTAATCCTAAACGCAGAGGTGTGAGTCATTGGGGCGCGTCTATTGTGATCACATTTTTTCTATACATGCTTGTACTCTACCTGAACCAACCCCTGGCTTGCTCTTTTGACCAAGTCTCTGCTTAATCGCTCTGCTTGTCTGTTAGCCATTGCCAACTCCAGTCTGAACCTGACTACTTTGCTGCCTACTGCTTTGTTCCTTAAATGCCTGCTAGTGACTGACCCGACTTGCCTGACCCTGCTCTGTGCTCAGCTGCCAAGTACCTGCTGTCTGCTGTCTTCTACCTGCCAGCCTTCCAAGTACATAGTGTCTGCTACCTGTCAGCCTGCCAAGTACCTGCTGTCTGCTGTCTGCTACCTGCCAGCCTGACGAATATCTGCTGTCTGCTACCTGCCAGCCTGCCAAGTACCAGTACCTGCTGCTCTGCATCACGGCCTAGCCTGCCTACAAGTATGCACAGATCTCTCATCTGAAGCCTTCACCACCAAGCTTCTAGGCACTCGTGCCACTCCAGGCTTCCGTGCCTCCTGTTTGTTTTATCAGGGGTACCAGGCTGGAGGTGTAAGGCCCCATACTCACGACCAAACATGTCTGCTGAAACTGGTCCGCGGGCCAGTTTCAGCAGACATGTTCGGTCGTGTGTGGGCGCGAGCGGGCCGAATTCCAGCAAACATTTGCCCGCCGGGCCTTTTCCCAGCAGACAAATATTCCTGGACTTGTTTTAAAACAGTCCGCTGGAATCCTGCCCGCTCGGACATGTACGGTCGTCAGTACAGACCTACCGTACATGTCCAGGCGCCCGCCGTCCCTCGCATGCGTCGAATGACTTCGACGCATGCGTGGAAGCATTTTAAAGGCGGGCCGCCCACGTCGCTGCGTCATTGTCGCGGCGACACCGCGTCATCGACGCGGCGACACCGCGGACACGCCCCGCGTATTGTTTACGCGCGGACTTCTGTACGATGGTGTGTACAACCATCGTACAGAAGCCCTCTGGCAGACATGTATGGTGAAAACGGTCCGACGGACCGCTTTCACCATACATGTTTGTTCGTGTGTACCCGGCCTTAAGAGATGCTCTCTTGCTCTCCACGTCAGGCTCCATCTCCAGGTACGTGACAGGCCCTAAAATGTATTTAACTTATGGCAACTATTAAAAGTAACACAATAAAATATGTTAAAAACATGTTTTTCTTTATGCACCTAATAAGCTTCTGGTGAATATTAACCAATTAACGACCGCCCACTGTATATATACGTCCTGTTTTTAAAGATGATATCTCGGTAACGGCAGCAGCTGCTGCCACAACCAAGCTATCCATCTCTTCAGTGAGCGGTCCTGTCAACAATAACGGCGATCTCCGTGGTGGATTCACCATGAAATCGCCGTTATCGGTGGCGGGAGAGGGCCACCCCCTCCCGCCGCTCTTCTGCGCCCTCTGCCGCTTACCGGAGCCGTCGGTAGCGGCAGAGGCGATCTGGTCCTTTCAGCTGCTGTGTGGGGATGCGAGTGAGGGCAAGATGGCCCCCATCTGTCCCCATAGCATTGCTGGGCGGAAGTGACGTTAAAACGTCAGCCCCGCCCATGCGTCTTAAAGAGAAATTTTTTTGTTGTCATTTTTTTCAAATGACAACATTTCCAGTCTAAATATGAGATCTGAGGTCTTTTTTACCCAATATCTCATATTTAAGAGGACCTGTCATGCTTTTTTCTATTACTCACTGATGTTTACATTCCTTGTAATAGGAATAAAAGTAATAAATATTTTTTTTTATTTCAGTGTAAAAAATTATAAACTAAATAAAAATAAATAAGAAAACAAAAAAAAAATAGTTTTAAAGCGCCCCGTCCCGACGAGCTCGCGAACGCATACGCGAGTAGCGCCCGCATATGAAAACGGTGTTTAAACCACACAAGTGAGGTATCGCCGCGATCGTTAGAGTGAGAGCAATAATTCTAGCCCTAGACCTGTAGCTCAAAAAATGAAACCTATAGAATTTTTTAAACGTCGCCTATGGAGATTTTTAAGGGTAAAAATTTGAAGCCATGCCACGAGCAGGCACAATTTCTAAGCGTGACATGTTGGGTATCATTTTACTCAGCGTAACATTATCTTTCACAATATATAAAAAAATTGGGACAAATTTATTGTTGTCTTTTTTTTAAATTCAAAAAAGTGAATTTTTTCCCAAAAAAGTGCGCTTGTAAGACCGCTGCGCAAATACGGTGTGACAAAAAGTATTGCAATGACTGCAATTTTATTCTCTAGGGTGTTAGAAAAAATATATATAATGTTTGGGGGTTTTAAGTAATTTTCTAGCAAAAAAAAATGTTTTAGTCTTGTAAACACCAAGTCTGAAAAACACCTTCTGTCCTTAAGTGGTTAAAAAGGCATATTTTTAAACACACGCATGGATAAAATAAAAATTTCCCTTAAAAAAGGACCAAATCCATGTTTTGCCTAAAAATAACAGGAGGATATTAAAATAAAAAATTGTTACGTACTGGGAGAACCTGACGAGTAGAGAGAGACCTCTCCTACATCTCTGGCTCAAGGACCACTGGAGTTTCAACAGTGGCTGCGAGAGCACGGTGAGGTAAGAGCGCCTGCAAAGTTATCCGTTGGTAGCAGTACTGGCAGTTGATGAGTAGCAGGACCAGACTGGATTGCTGAGCAGCAGAAGGTAGCAGGAACAGTGGATACAGGTATGCTGTGGATGCAGGACAGGGGATGCAGGTAAGTTGTAGATGCAAGACGGCAGTACCGGAAGCAGAAGACTGGAGCAGAGTCAGACAGGCCAGGTCATACACGGAGGATCAGTCTATCATAAACAAAAGGCAGAGAATGGTCAGAGTTCAAGCTGGGTTTGGCAACAGGAAATCAGGCAGACAGGCAGGAGTTAATCAAGGTCAAGGCAAGCCAAAGGTCAGGACTGGAGACAGCAGCGTGGTCAGGAATTCAAGTCAAATACTGGATCAGATACAGACACAAGATCAGAACACAAGTTAAAGCTGCAGATCAGACAGAACTTCACTAGTGCAGCTGCTGTCCTTATATAGGCCATTTGGCACCAGCATTAGTGGTTAACGTGCACGCGCATTTGCCTGTTGGCGCTAATGGGAGTTTGCCTGTTAGCGCTACTATTCCCGCGCATAGGCCTCAGCCTATGTCCAGCAAAACAGGCACCTGCTAATGCAAGTCTGCTCATGCCATGTCCCCGACACAAATGCACATAACATTTTTTGAGATAAAACAGTTCAGGTCAAGGTCAATATTTAATCCTAACAGATTCCAAGTGTGACCAATTCCAAGATCCAGCAGCTTCTATTCAGTGAAATTAATCTCTTTTGATTACAATCACTCCAGTGTTTATCAACTATCAATACCATAAAAAAATTAAACCTTTCGGATTTTTATTATGAATCAACCGGAAATGATTGGACACACTGTGGTTCCTGTAGCCTTTCCTAATCTTTACTGTATATGCTCATTAATCCTTACTAACAATTTCCTAGAGTGCTCCAGTACGTAGGTAACACACAAACTATCACAAGAGATTTTTTTTTTTATTGGGATATTTACATAAAGAAAATTCTGTTCAGTTCATTTCCTTTCCTCATTAGAGACTGAGTTACAAGCTTTACAAGCCTTTTACATCTATAAAGCCCTTTCTCATCTAAAATGGTGACTGTTTTTTATTAAGAGGAATATTATGAACTAATTTGGTTCTTAGCCCTGGAGCTTTCCTTTAAGCAAATTTAGTTTTTTTGGGGAAAAAGCAGTGTTTCTAAACTCCAGTCATCAAGGCGCCCCAACAGGTCATGTTTTCAGGATTTCCCTCAGATGAAAAGACTGTGGTAATTACTAGGGCAGTGAAACTGATCAAATCACCTGTGCAAAATAATGGAAAGAATACATGACCTGTTGAGGCGCCTTGAGGACTGGAGTTGAGAAACACTGCCATAGAGGACTAATGTGCCCAGGGTTGTATGGCATTAAATGATGAGTGTGCATTTGTCTTATCAATTGTGTTGTCATTAAAATTCATGGTTTTGCTCAATGAAGCCCCTTCTGGTTTGTGCGTTTTATATATTCCTGATATAATGGGGAGCTATGGAGTGCAGGATTGCGGGTGGATGTGAAATCCCCTCTGCTGCCTGGAGAGGAATTATCTTAACCACGTTAAGTCAACTTTCACTCTCTTCCAGTCCATACCATTTAAAAATTTTCAGCGCTGCCACACTGAAAGATGCGGAAAGACAATTACTCAGCCATGCTACACTGTACCCAAATGAATTTGATATACAGTATATTCTCGAGTATAAGCCAATCTTTTCAACAAATTTTTTGATGCTAAAAAAAACCCCCTTGGCTTATACTCGAGTATCCCACTGTGTCATGCTGCAGTCGGCGGCCATCCATTGTAACAAAGCCCTGCCTCCTCCTCGTCCGTGATCGAGTATCCCGCTGTGTCATGCTGCAGTCGGTGGCCGTCCATTGTAACAAAGCCCGCCTCCTCCTTGTTCGTGATAGACAGAACACTGAATACTGATACAATGTTGGGATCAGTGTTCAGTGTTCAGTCTATAACGGACAAGGAGGAGGCGAAGATTTGTTACAATGTATAGCAAAATTACTACAGCATTACACAGCGGGATACTCGATCACGGAGGAGGGGGAGGCGGGGCTTTGTTACAATGGACAGGCGCCGACTGCAGCATGACACAGTGGCAGATCAAAGGTAAATGAGTGAGGGCACATTGAGGCTGCAGATGGACATAGTGAGGCACAACAAGACTGCAAATGGGCACAGTGAGGCTGCAAATAGGCACAGTGAAGCTGCAAATGGGCACAGTGAGGCTGCAGATGGACACAGTGAGACTGCAAATGGGCACAGTGAGGCTGCAGATGGGCACAGTGAGGTTGCAAATGGGCACAGTGAAGCTGCAAATGGGCACAGTGAGGCTGAAAATGGGCACAGTGAGGCTGCAAATGGGAACAGTGAGGCTGCAAATGGGCACAATAAGGCTGAAGATGGGCACAGTGAGGCTGCAAATGGGCATTGTTGACCCTTTTTTCCACTTACAGTAGCTGCTGCATTTCCCACCCTAGGCTTATACTCGAGTCAATACGTTTTCCCAGATTTGTGTGGTAAAATTAGGTGCCTCGGCTTATATTCAGGTCGGCTTATACTAGGAGTATATACAGTAATTTTTTTGAAACATAGCTTTCTTTGGGTAGTCTATTTTGCTATATAAATAAAAAAATACAGAACATTTTGAATATAAACATATTTTCTTAATTTCTATTATAAACTTTTGCAAATAAATAATATTTCTTCATAAATTTAGACTCTATTGCCTGCTTGGCTATGAATGAGTTGGCAACATCAGGGAAAATGTAGTTCTCATAGCAACCCCAGTTGTCTGTCTGTAGAATTTACCACCAAACCAAAAGAAAATGTACTCTAAACTGAGGCATAAGGCTTCTAAAATAAAATCTTTGTGTATAAGATTTAGACATCTCAAGTGATCATCTGACTGCAGCTAATGGTTCTAGATAAGTAATAATAGTATACAAGGAACTGTTACAAGGAAACAAAGTTAAAGGAACACTAAAGGTTCGTTTTTTATTAGATCAATTGATTGCTGTAAGCTAGAGCATTTAAATATCACTTACCTCGTTTTTCCTTGTGACCTCCAAAATACAGTAATCCAGGTTTGAAAATGCCATTTCCTGTCTCTCCTCTTCTTGCTTTCCACCAGCATCTGAGCCGTTTTGCATGGTGGAAAGCAGAATGTGCTCACCCCCTCCCTATGACTACAGCCCTGCGTGAAGATGCTCTCTGATCCCTCACAGGCATGGAGGCTAAGCCTAATGGGAACTGTAGTTACCATTAGGCCATGATATAGCAAGAATGAATGCGCACCGCAAACCAGGAATTCAGTGAGAATAATGATTCAGGAGTGCTGGAGGTGAATAAAAATCTCGATTTCAACAGGTATCAAACTAGTTATAATGCAAAACATTACTTTTTACTTTATCAGCTACTGTCAGACTTTAATTTAAGAGGAAAATATTTTTGTCTTTACAACCCCTTTAATTAAAAGTTATGTCTTTAACCACTTTACCACCAGGCTTGTTTTTCAGATTCGGTGTTTACGAGACTAAAACAGTTTTTTTTGCTAGAAAATTACTTAAAACCCCCAAACATTATATATATTTTTTTCTAACACCCTAGAGAATAAAATGGCAGTCATTGCAATACTTTTTGTCACACCGTATTTGTGCAGCGTTCTTACAAGCGCACTTTTTTTGGAAAAAAATCACTTTTTTTAATTAAAAAATAAGACAACAATAAATTTTGCCCAATTTTTTTATATATTGTGAAAGATAATGTTACGCCGAGCAAAATGATACCCAACATGTCACGCTTAAAAATTGTGCCCGCTCGTGGCATGACGTCAAACTTTTATCCTTAAAAATCTCGATAGGCGACGTTTAAAAAATTCTACAGGTTGCATTTTTTGAGTTACAGAGGAGGTCTAGGGCTACAATTATTGCTCTTACTCTAACGATCGCGGCGATACCTCATTTGTGTGGTTTGAACACAGTTTTTATATGCGGGCGCTACTCGCATATGCGTTCGCTTCTGTGCGCGAGCTTGTCGGGACGGGGCGCTTTAAACATTTTTTTTTTCGTTTTCTTATTTATTTTTATTTAGTTTATAATTTTTTACACTGAAATAAAAAAAACAATAATTGATCACTTTTATTCCTATTACAAGGAATGTAAACATCCCTTGTAATAGAAAAAAGCATGACAGGTCCTCTTAAATATGATATCTGGGGTCAAAAAGACCTCAGATCTCATATTTAGACTTAAATGCAAAAAAAGAAAAAAAAATTTAAACTGTCATTTTTTCAAATGACAAAAAAAAATGTTTCTTTAAGACGCTGGGCGGGACTGACGTTTTGACGTCACTTCCGCCCAGCAGAGCTATGGGGACGGGTGGGGGCGATTTTTCCCTCACTCGCATTCCCAGTCAGCTGCCGAACGGACCCGATTGCCTCCGCCGCTACCGACGGCTCCGGTAAGCGGCGGAGGGCGCGGGAGAGCGGCGGGAGGGGCCCTCTCCCGCCACCGATAACGGCGATCTCGCGGCGAATCCGCCACGGAGACTGCCGTTATCGCGTACAGGACCGCCCACTGAAGAGATGGATATCTCGGTTGTGGCAGCAGCTGCTGCCGTTACCGAGACATCCATCTTTAAAAAGAGGACGTCTTTTTACCATGGGGTGGTGGTCAAGAGGTTAATGATATTTAGGAGGCGTGTTGTATCCCTTATGTATGAAGTGGTGGTCTGTACAAGTGGTTGTAAGAAAACATCTATATATTCTCCCAACCTGGCTATGAGTGAATCTATACCATTCACTAATGGGCGGCTGGGGGATTAATTTGGTCCCTGTGAATCTTTGGAAGATAATGTATAATTGGAATTTTACATTCAGAGGGAACTACAGTAAGTATCTTTTTTTTTTTACTCAAAATCCCCTTGGATCATCTTCTTTTAGTAATTGTACTAAGTTTGTGTTATACAGATACTCCTCATTTAATGACTTACCTTTTGAACGCTCAGACTTACGACCAGCTCTCCCGACCCGCGCAGGACTACTGCTTGGACTTACGACCAGCTCTCCCGCTCTCCCAACCCGCGCACAGGACGTCATGTCATCACTGCATCAGCCTTGTTCTCGCTCCCGGCCTGCTGTTTAAAGGTACGTACTGTACGAGTGCTATGAGTAAGCACTGATTGTAGTGCGAAACGTCAGCTGTATGCCCCTGTCTTTGCTGTGATGTATGGTGTTTGATAACATTTATCAATAAAAGGCAACCGAGAAGGTTTTTCCAGAGTGAGGCTGTCCAAATATTTCTTTCTACAATACACACTGTACTTTACTGTACTCGGTTCTCCTAAATGCCTCTTCAAGCTTTCTTTATACTGTACTGTTTTATGTCTTATGTTTTTACTGTATATAGTACTGTAATGTTTTATGTCTTTATGTACAGTACTGTAATGTAATGTGTGCTTGTACTGTACAGGTATTGCCCACGCCATGTCAGCAAAAAAGAAAGAGCATGCTTGCACCCGCAGAAAGTGCTCAGAAAAAAAAAGAAAATCTATTGATCTTAATATGAAAATTAAGATCATTAAGGACTATGAGGCTGGCAAGAAAGTTAAAGAAATCGCAAGAGAATGGGAACTTGCACATTCTACCATTTATTATTATTATTTAAGGTACTTATATAGCATCTTCAATTTATGCATCGCTTTACCTATACATTGTACATTCACATCAGTTCAACAATCCTAAAGGATATGGATAGAGTGAAAGAGGCAGTAAAAGCATCGACAGGATATCAAGACATAATAACTAGGCAGCGGAAAGGCCTCATTCATGAAATGGAGAAAATGCTGGTGGTATGGATTGATGATCAAATAGAAAAAAGAATGCCAATGAGTCTTTTATTGATTCAAACCAAAGAACACTGTATTTTTAAGAATTTGAAAGTGCACAAAGGAGAAGAATAGACTGAAACATTTACAGCAAGCCATGGATCGTTAAAAAGGGTTCATGGCAGCTTGAGTGAAAGTTGTTTATATTTTACTTTTTTTACCAATATTTTTCATTTTTACATTTATATTTTTACATTTAAATACGCAATTCTGTAATTTGGTGTGTGTATCTGCTTGTGTATCTGATGTACTCTATAGATAGAGTTACACTTTGCTGTTTTTAAATGGCCTAAGCACAATTGTGTCAAAGGGCAGTGAATTAAAAGAAAATGATTGCAGCAAATAACCTCTGTTTTGGACTGGCTAACTAATTACTATGTCCTGTCAACAGTTTTAATAAAAGCTGGTGTTTTGGAAAAGCAATTATGGAGGCTGTGCTCAACATGTACTGAATATGGATATGTACACAGGGTTAATTGGGTCTCTTAATACAGCTAATTTGTAACTCTCATACATAATATTATTTGATTTGTCAGGTCATTCGGGTTGCTGTGCTAAAGAAATAGAACGCTCATTTAGACCATTTAACCTTTGTTCACTTGAAATACCTGGTTATCTGTGACAGGAAACCTGTACTGATAAAGACATGGGCCCAGATTCACAGAGATCGGCGTATCTCTGTGCGGGCGTAACGTATCTCATTTACGTTACGCCGCCGCAAGTGCTTTATTCACAAAGCACTTGCGTGCAAAGTTGCGGCAGCGTAACGTAAATAACCCGGCGGAATTCAAATTCGGCGGGTAGGGGGCGTGTATCATTTAAATGATGCGCGTCCCCGCGCCAAACGAACTGCGCATGCGCCATCCCTAAAATATCCCAGCATGCATTGCTCTAAATGACGTCGCAAGGACATCATTGGTTTTGAAATTACGTCCAGCACCATTCACGGATGACTTATGCAAACAACGTAATTTTATAAATTTTCGACGCGGGAACGACGGCCATACTTAACATTGACTGCGCCTCATAGACCCAGGGGCAACTTTAATCCGGGAAAAGCCTAACGTAAACGTTGTAACTTTACTGCGTCGGCCGTGCGTACGTTCGGGAATTCGCGTATCTAGCTAATCTAGCTAGTTTGCATACTCGACGGGGAAATCGACGGAAGCGCCACCTAGCGAGCAAAAAAAAAAATTGCAGTTAAGATCCGACGGCGTAAGAAACTTACGCCTGTAGGATCAACTGAATATCTATGCGTAACTGATTCTATGAATCAGTCGCATAGATACGACGGCGCTAGGCAGAGATACGACGGCGTATCTGGAGATGCGCCGTCGTATCTCTTTTGTGAATCTGGGCCTCGGAGACTGACATTGAAGACCTCCTTCTCAAATTGCTAGTTATCTGGCTGTTTTTGACTCCAGCATTTTCTGAGCCATGGGACAAATGTGCTGCCAATGAAATCAGGGTACATTTTTAACTCCTGTTCTACTTTTTCATTCAAGGCCAGTGACACAGAAATGTAGTAATTTGCATTGCAAATGGTTGGGTGATTGAACCAAATGTGACTATATTGCGCTTAGTGCTTCCACTGCTTTAGTAAAGCAGCCCCATTGAGACTTCACCCAAATAAATCCTTGCAAGTGTCAGGCAGCTGTATACTTAGTTGCATTGTTAGGTTGAAAGAAGACACAGGCCCATCAAGTCCAGCCATAAAAAAATACCTTGTTTCCTCAGACCTCTAATCCCCAGCATTGTGCTGTACAACTAAAAAATTAAGATATTATACTAGATATACATTTGCCTTTTTAAAGATTTATTGTAGAACAGTCAATGAGGTGAGAGGTAGGGATCCCAGATACCAAGCAGATCACTTACAGACTCTCCAGATCCATGTCCAGTTTCACAGTGTCAGAAACTTTAAAGGGTCACTAAAGGATTTTTTTTAGCTAAATAGCTTCCTTTACCTTACTGCAGTCCTGATTTCATGTCCTCATTGTTCGTTTTTGCTTTGATGTTGTTGTAATTCCTCTCTGTTCTGGACACTTCCTGGTTGTCTGTTTCCTGATCACCACAGTATGTACATTTCTCACTGTGGTGATTAATCAAGGAGGTGTGATTACTGTGTGTAAAACGAAATTGGATTGGTGCTGAGGAGTTTTAGACAAAGTATCACTGCCCTCTATTGGCTCACTGCCCTCTATTGGCTCTCTGTACATCAGAGAACCAGCAAACAACAGCAAAAACTAAACTAAACTTCAGGCACATTATATGATTGTTTTTTATCTATTTTTAATCATTTTTAAAAGGAATCAGTTAACTATTATGGGCCAGATTCACAGAAGAAGTACGCCGGAGTATCTACTGATACTCCGGCGTACTTTCAAATTTGCCGCATCGTATCTTTAGTTTGAATCCTCAAACCAAGATACGACGGCTTTTGGCTTCGATCCGACAGGCGTACGGCTTCGTACGCCTTCGGATCGTAGGTGTAATACTTCAGTGCCCGCTGGGTGGAGTTCGGGTCGTTTTCCGCTTCGGGTATGCTAATTTGATTTTTCCAGCGATTCACGAAGGTACGCGTGGCCGTCGCATTCTCTTACGTCGTCGCTAGTCGGCTTTTCCCGGCGTATAGTTAAAGCTGCTGTTTCGTGGCGTATAGATAGACTTGCCATGTTAAAGTATGGCCGTCGTTCCCGCGTCAAATACATATTTTTTTTTTGCGTAAGTCGTCCGTGAATAGGAAAGGACGTAACTCACATTGACGTTCAAAAAATGACGTCGGTGCAACATCATTTCGCGCAAAGCACGGCGTAAAATTTCAAAACAGAGCATGCGCAGTACGTTCGGCGCGGGAACGCGCCAAATTTAAATGATCCACGCCCCCTACCCGGATCATTTGAATTAGGCTACGCCACCGCAACTTTACAGGCAAGTGCTTTGCAAAGCACTTGCCCGTAAAACTTGCGGCGGTGTAGCGTAAATGCGATACGTTACGCCGCCGTAAATGTACCTGAATCTGGCCCTATGTCTCTATACCCTGTAAACAGTCATTTCAGCTAAAAAAAAAAATTCCTTTAGTGACCCTTTAAGCCGACTTGACAACACTGTAGGCAGCATCTTGGCTCAGTGCATCCTTCTTCAAGCTAGTCACCAGGCCCTTGCAACAACAAGGGTCCTCCCCATGGGTCTCCTTCTTGGCACAACTTTACACTGGGGCATGAGAGAGATTACCAGGCCTATCCAAAATATTGATATCCTCCTCCAGCATGAACCAGGGGCCTGGACCTCCTACTGGGTTGGCTGAAGGAAATATAAATATTCGTAACTCAGTCTTGGTATGAAATGTCATGCTATTGCCAGTGGTACCAGTAGTACCTACTGGCAGCAGTGAGAAAAATCAGCTCCATTGAACTTTGGAAAAGACCAAGTGAAAAACTATACAATCCTTTTGGGTCAACTACCACCCAGCCAAAAATGACATTTAGGCAATAGCCCCTGTTTACGACAGGGTGCTACACTTACCAATCTTGATTTATTCAGATCTTAGTTTTAGGACTAGAGATTACAAATTTTAATTTTTCGTAATCCTCTGTGGCAAGATTTTTTGGTTCTTAAGTTCATCATGCTGACTTTTAAAAGGATAAATAAATTATGTACAACTGGTGTAACTGAAAGACAGGAGACAATAGCCGCGTGATGAACTTAGGGTGTGTATTGAGTGGGAAATTTGTCAGTTCCTTTTGACCTTGTGGTACTATCCTTTGTCTGAAACAATGCCAAACACTTTGACAGCTTACAATGTGTTTTAGTTACAGTATGAGCTATCAGAGGAACATAATAATACTTAGTATGTAATCTGAAAAAATTAAAAACAAAAAAAGTAAAAACAACCAATGGCATCAATGTTATACCATATGTATCACATTTAAATGTCATTTCTCACTTGTGATCCAGAGGCATTACTACAATTGAGATATTTTAAGACATACAGCAATCATCTAGATTGTAATTACAAGACACAGAGGGCTACAGGGGATGATTCATTGTACTTTTATGTGTTAATGAGATCATCTGACTTATAATTCTGTAAGTGACTTAAATTGGAGCAGGGGCTTGACATTCCTATTGATTCACTACAAAGCTCACAAATTACTGTAAGCATAGCTACATCGGTATGCCATTATTTTTACCTATGACACTGTGCTTTCCAAACATGGTCTTGGGTGAGTATAGTAAAATATTTGCAATTCACAACAGGACTCATGTAGTCATACTTTTGGAATAATACATCAGTCTGAATTTTATTCAGTTTTAGAATCTTAAAACAAACATAAAAATCTATTTCATTTATATCTAGTTATGTTTAATGTGCATTGAGTATAATACCGTACTTGTAATCCTTTCTCATATTTTATTATTATTATTATTATTATTATTATTATATATTATATTATTTCCTTCATCCCGTACACATCAGCAAACATTATAGTAGTCTGACAGCTGAAGTGAAAAAAACATACAAACAATGGGCTAAACAGTAGATGGGCTAAACAGTAGTAATAGACACAAATCATAGAATCATAGATGCAGTCTCATTTTATTTTTATCTCTAGTAATATCGTATTAAATGTACTGGTGCGGGTTGTACATGTGTTTAACACAGCAAGGTCAATTGGAGTTCATACATGTCTCCCTGGAGGAATTGTAGCCCTAAAGGAGCCTTTGACATTAAGGTATAGCTTGCATACACTGATAGAACCAAGAAATGTCTGCACATAACAAGTTATGCTTTATGCAGTAACCTTAGCTACATGGACACACATTTTGCCTAGATAACTAAAGCAGAACTGAAAAAGAAAAGATTTTCAATGTTAAAGGGAAACTTTAAGTCAATTATGCTAAAGCAGTCCCCTGAAAATGTACCATTTGTTTTAAATTTGAAAAAAATAGCAGTGCACATCCTGGTGTGTAAGTGTACCTAAGCACTCCCATGCCTGCAACCTCATAGTTGCTCACTGTTGTTCTTGCTGTGGGCTCTAATTTGTGTAGTGAAGAGCTTTTGTTTAATCAGCACCCAAGTTTGTCTGCATCCAGCTGACAGCTGTCATTGCTGGGCCAATGAGATAATGAGAGACTGCCGATGTACGCAAGGGGCTGGATTGCTTGTGACATCACTGACCTAGGGTTGCCATCTGTCCAGGATTCACCTGGACAGTTCTTGTTTGGAAACATGCGTTTGGGTTTCAGACTGCCTGAAACCCGGATGCATTATTCAGAATGGACTATGACTTCCCAGCAGAGTTGCTGGCTGCAGTTGTCTAAGCTGAGTGTGTCTGTTACATTCCTTCACATTGCCCAAAGCCAGCACTAACAGCCCCCCCCCCCAAACGCACACACAGACGGGGAGAAGGGAGAGGGCTAGATCTGCACATCTTCCCCCCAACCCTACCCCTCTGTGTCTGCCCATACTCCAATCACTGGCGCTGTTCCTCAGAAAAGGAAAGTTGGGGATGGAAATTTGAAGCCCAGCAGCCTCAGATACATCTGGATGAGAAGTGCTGACTGCCAAGGGGTGAGAGAGCTCACCACCCATCCCTGTCTATGACTGAAGTCTCCCCCTTCTCTCTCCTGCCTCTGAGTAAGTACACTTAGGCACATCAGGGCTCTCAGGGCACCCCTTACATCAGAGTTCCCCTTTACACCAGAGGTCACAGTGTAAATTTGGTTCTGGCTCACTGTACCAAGTGGAGCTGCTGTTTGTTGTTAGGCAAATTTAGTGTGCCTCGCTGTAACAGTGTTGGTCTGTTCTAGGTTCTAGTAGTTGCAGAATACTTTGGAAATTAGTGGGCTGGAAGAGTATAATCAGCAGTCTAAATATTCATACAACCCTTGCCAATTCCTGGAGAGGGTTGCTCAGATAATGGCTAGGAGCCTATATAAATACTCTGGAACATAGATAAGCGGAGTCTTTTTACTTAGAAGGAGATCACCGCCTAAGTTGGTTGCTTCTCCCATCCTACCATGTGCCTGTAGAGTGCTGAGGCCTTAGGTGAGCCACCTGAAGGCCTGCTTCCCTGGAAGCTGCTGAAATCTGAATGAGGGACTGTCATCTGAGGATCTGTTCTGGTATTACATTAAGAATTGTTGCAAGGAAATTGGAAGGAGGCATCCAATTTTCCAAGGACATTCATGAGTACAGACTAGAGAGAGATTCTAGAGATAGTAGGCTGATGCCATCCCTCTTGTGTTAAAATCAGCTGTGCCTGAAAAGGGGACATAGGCCCGGATTCACAAAGCACTTGCGCCGATGTATCTCGAGATACGCTGCGTAAGTGCAAATATGCTTCGTCGTATATGTGCGCCGGACCCACAAACTGAGATACGTCTAAAAATAGGCTTCATCTCACCGACGTAACTTGCCTACGACGGCGTATCGTGGGCGCATATTTACGCTGGACACATGTGGCGCTCCCATTGATTTTCTATTCAAATATGGAAAGGAGGGAGATACATCGATTCACGAGCGTACGTGCGCCCGGCGCATGCTATAAGTGGTTTGCGTAAGTCGTACGTCCGGCATAAAGTTATTCCCCATAAAGGAGGTGTAACTCAGCAGCAGACATGCAAAGGTTTGCACCAGGGAACTCAAGCCGTATTATTTTACGTCGTTTATGTCGGACGTGAATATGGCTGGGCGTAAGTTACGTTCACGCCGTAAGCAGTGATCCGTCGTATCTTAGGCAGTTGTTCCAACGTATTTGTGAGCATGCGCACTGGGATGCATCCACAGGACGGCGCATGCGCAGTTGGCGAAACGTATCTGTCTGGCGCTCAGCCCATCATTTGCATGGGGTCACGCCTCATTAGCATGGCTCACGCCCACTTCCACTTACGCCGACTTGCGCCTTGGAAACCCAGAGCAGTTTTGGGAACATTGGCTTTGTGAAGTCAATGCTTGCCTCTCTGCACTGCGTTGGCGTAGCGTAAAGAAGATACGCTACGGCGGCATAAATGTGCGCCGTTGTCTGTGAATCCGGGCCATAGTGTCCAGTGTCCTGAGCTTAGTCAATTTATTTCTCAGTGAAAGGACTTTGCTTGGACTGTTCATCAGAGGAAGATTACTATCCTAAAGTTTATCCTAAAGTTTATCAAAGTCATGACGCCGCATGTCAGCCACGTGTTAAACACAATCAGACATCACGGCCATGCGTAACTACATGTCGAGTCACGTGACGTGAATGACGTCATGCGCAAGGCAGCATAACGTCGTGCGGCTGGCGTCGTGCGGCCGGCGTCACACCATTAAAAATCAAAAACGTTAACATAAAAGTATTTAAAGGAAATGCAAATATATTTGTTATTCCAAAAAACCTTAATGGTATGTGAAAGTTGCGAAAACTGCTGCCATCCTTATGAATGACCACAGTCCTAGCCACCTAAGTGATAATAAGAAATTAGTTCCACAGAGACACCTATGGGTAAAAAAAGGGAACACCATGGTCATAGACTAAAGCCGCGTACACACAATCAGTCCATCCGATGAGAACGGTCTGAAGGACCGTTGTCATCGATTAACCGATGAAGCTGACTGATGGTCCATCGCGCCCACACACCAACAGTTAAATAAGCGATAGTGTCAGAACGCGGTGACGTAAAACACAACGACATGCTGAAAAAAATTAAGTTCAATGCTTCCAAGCATGCGTCGACTTGATTCTGAGCATGCATGGATTTTTAACCGATGGTCGTGCCTACTAACGATCAGTTTTGACCTATCGGCTAGGAATCTATCGGTTAAATTTAAAGCAAGTTGGCTTTTTTAACCGATGGTTAAATAACCTATGGGGTCCACACACGATCGGTTTAGACCGATGAAAACGGTCCATCAGACCGTCGTCCTCTGTTTAACCTATCGTGTGTACGAGGCCTAAGGCTAACTGGATATAAGTCTAATGGAGTCTAAATGGCCCATTATGAATTTAAACTAAAAACAAATGAAAAACCCAATATTTTAATAAATTTATAAAAATATAACAAAACATAAACAGAGGGGAAGTAATACCCTGCTAAAATAGTACTGATGAACTAGGCTAGATTGATAAATGAGTTTATGTCCCACTTGACATTTATACCGAACGGCGAGTAGGTCCTAAGCTCATAAATCCAATATGTTTTGAGGCGAGAAACCCCGTGTAAACGGGATTTCCCCCTCCAGTGAGGAACAAACTGGTCGATCACCAAAAATTGTATTCCAATAGGTAGATTGTGGTATTGTAAATAGTGACAAAGGACACTATGGTTTATCTTGCCTCTTTTGATATTGGCTATATGTTCATTGACTCGAATGGTAAAAGTCCTAATAGTACGTCCTATATACTGCTTTTTGTAGGGACAAGTCAAAAGATAAACAATAAATTGGGTAGCGCATGTAGTGAAACGCTCCATAGAGTAAACACGTAAGGTTACAGATGACTGAAATGTGTCACTCCTGCATCTGCCACTGATGTTATGTAGACGTACATTGCACTTATGGCAAGGGATTGCATTGTTGGAAGAATGAAACCTTTTTAGGAGGGTCTATCACATAAGGTGCAATTTGGCCTTGTATAGACCAAGCTCCCCTAAAAAACACACCAGCCCCTTCAGGGAGTGCGGGCCCTAAGTATCTATTATATTGAAGAACTCCCCAATGTTTTTTCAGAATCTCTTTAATTTGTCTCGATTGGACTGAATAAGTGGTGGAAAAAGACCACCTGAGTTTGTTATCCATGGCAGTTTTGGGATGTGACTTCAACAGTAAATTTTGATCGATCAGTGAGATCCCATCAATTTCAGTGTCCAAATCACTAGATGTAAAAATCCTTTTCCAGGAATCGATCTTTTAGAATGGCAGACTGGCTGTAAAAATCCTCTATTTCTCGCAACCTGAGAAACTGACTGCGTGGTACTGATTTAAGCCACTAGGAATGATGACAACTATCGACTGGAATGTATCCATTCCGGTCTGTAGGTTTGAAACAGGTGGACAACTTCAAACGATGATCAACCACCTTGATCTCAAGGTCCAAAAAATGAATACTAAACTTGCAAGAAACACAGGAGACACCATTGATATTGATGAGACAACACCTCCTGTGTCATCAAATTTTGCCTTTCTCGTTATGCCACACAAAGTTCGTCATGGATTTGGAGATTAACTAATAAAAATGTATACATACATTCGTCGTTCGGTATGAGCTCAGAATTACTGGCAGGATCAACAGGTTTTTTTTTTGCACTTATCAAACATATATAACAAATTTCTTTCAATTGTGCATTGAGCAGATTAAAAGGGAACAAGTAGGAGAAGTTAAATATTAGGGTTTACAGATACTGAATTTACATTATGCCACCACAACGTGTATTTACAGGTCTGGATTACAGTAAGAGAGAGAAAATGACTTTACACACAATATATATTTTTAATAGCAGATATTGTACGCTTATCTCTAGAGAACATTAGGAGGCCATGGGAGGGAAGACTGTAGATTTCTTTCATGATGTTTGTTTGCTCTGCCTTCACAGCTCATATACTCAGTGGATGAGGCATAAAGATGTTTTATATTCCCCGCTGCCTCACAGATTAGTTTATACTTTAGTTTATTATGCAATCAAATAAGGCAGAGCTCATATGAGAACAATGAAGAGCAAACGATGCCCTGGACGTCCTAATACATTTTTTTTTCTACACCGTGTCCTTATCTATCTAGAATTTCTGTAGAATGAGGCCTTGTACACACGACCCAAAATGTCAGCTGAAACTGGTCCGTCGGACCAGTTTCCGCGGACATGTTCGGTCGTGTGTAGGTCCGACCGGACAGTTTCCCGGCCTAGCGGACAGGTTTCCAGCGGACAAAAGTTTCTTAGCATGCTAAGAAACTTGTCCGCTGGAAGCCTGTCCGTCGGACATGTCCGATGGTCAGTATGACTCATCGGACATGTCCGCTGGCCCGAAATCCCACGCATGCGTCGAAGTGATTCGACGCATGCGTGAAAGCATTGAACTTCCTGGTGCGCGCACGTCGCGGCGTCATCGTCGCCGCCACATCACCGCGTATTCTGTCCGTGGGGAATTTGGTCTGATGGTGTGTACACACATCAGACCAAATGATCCCAGCGGACATGTCCGATGAAAACGGTCCGCGGACCGTTTTCATCGGACATGTTGGGTGGTGTGTACGAGGCCTGAGGGAAACTAATGCGCAAACCTAAATAAACAAATACATTGAATAATAATAAGCAGCTGCCACAACCAAAGAAGTGTTCACACACTATAGATCACATGAAAAATCGGGGGTGTTGTGGCGCTTACTAATATAGCATAATAAATAATCAATAAGAACTATTAACAAATAAATAAAGTGCTGTAAATATAATAAAATATTCAATGTGCAAATCAGTAAATTTGCAAATAACACTACTGCAAAAAAGAGGCTGACAACATTCTGGTAAATCAATCTCAATAAAATTAATGTGGAAAGTTCATATGTAATGTCCAAACGTGAACAAATGATGAAAAATCTTCTCAGTGCAAGTACAGGTCTCATGCAATAATTATAACGTGCAGCTGTGAATCTCTGTGTAGTAAGGTTTCCAATGTCCAATAATATGCAGAGTATTCCACCATCCACAAATAATCCTACATGTGCAGGTGCTCCAATCCAAGTGACCCTATTTCCCCCAGCCTCTCACCTTGGCTGGCTTGCACTCAAGCCTCTTTACTCCCACAATGACAGAAGCAACTCCTCAGCAGCAATCAGCACCTTAAACCCGGGGTTGTGGCTCTCAATGGCAGCTAGGAAACTTCTGACACTGACAGTACGCTGATCTTTTTTTTCCGTACATACCGTTTTAATGCTATTTTACCCCCCGGCTTCCGGGTAGTGAATCCCGTGGGAGTGGGCATTCCTATTCACAGGCTAAGTGATTGACATATGACAAAAGCTTCCCACCGGCTCATACGGCGCATCACGAGTTGCCGAAAGAAGCCGGACTGCGAGTCGGCTCTATACGGCGCCTGCACACCGACGTTCGGCTTCTTTCGGCAACTTGTGATGCGCCGTATGCGCCAGTGGGAATCTTTTGTCATAGTCAATCATTTAGCCTGTGAATAGGAATGCCCACTCCCGCGGGATTCACTACCCGGAAGCCGGGGGGTAAAATAGCGATAAAACGGTATGTACGAAAAAAAAAGAAAAAGATCAGCGTACTGTCAGTGTCAGGAGTCAGCTTAATGTAATGTTAGAATTTTTTTTTAGGGTGAACCCCCGCTTTAACAAGGGCTATGATATAAGGTACAGAGGTGGATCGCTGATGTTTTGGGGATGTGTGAGCTACAAAGGCACAGGAAATTTGGTCAAAATTGTTGACAAGATGAATGCAGTATGTTATCAAAAAATACTGGAGGAACATTTGCATTCATCAGCCAGGAAGCTGCACATGGGACATTCCAACATGACAATGATCTAAAACACAAGGCCAAGTCGATCTGTCATTGGCTACAACAGAATAAAGTGAAGGTTCTGGAGTGGCCATCTCAGTCTCGTGACCTCAATATCATTGAGGCACTCTGGGGAGATCTCAAATGTGCAGTTCATGCAAGACAGCCCAAGAATTTACAGAAACTGGAGGCTTTTTGCCAAGAGGAATGGGCAGCTTTAGCATCTGAGAAGATAAAGAACCTCATCCACAAATACCACAAAAGACTTTAATCTGTCATTGATGTTAAAGGGGGCAATACATGGTATTAAGAGCTGGGGTATGTAAACTTTTGATCAGGGTAATTTGGGTAGTTTCTGTTGCCATTATGATTTAAAAAGAGTAAACACAGTTGACTAACCATGAGTTAAGGAAACGATTTTGTGTTATCATTCATATTCTATGAAAAATGGCCAAGAAATCATTAATTCTGCCAGGGTATGTAAACTTATGAGCACAACTGTAACTATGTACAGTATATACAATACCTGGCTGATGCCCCTGAAAGTTGGAAATCACTGAAGTAGGAACTGCTACCTCTGTGATCTCCACTTGTTTCCTCTCCCATGCTGAGCTGCCAGCCTGACGCAATGTGAACAGGAGAACAGCCTCTTAGCCTGGGTGCCATTCCATGGATGCTTTAAATTTTTCTGATTGTTTGCAAATCGTTCTCTGATTGGACTAGGTGGAGAGGCAGGGTTCATTGGAAATCACTGAAGTAGCTGTGTGTACTTCAATGATTTCCAGTTTGCAGTGGTATCAGCCAGATATGGTATATACATAGTATATATACAGCTGGACAAATGTGACTATGTCATATTATACATCCTCCCATCCCATACATTGGATTCATCTTCAAAACTGTATTAAACCCAAAAGCAAAAATGAATTATATTGTAGCTTGCCAGTTCTTAGATGTGATGACTGCATTTGTTTTTTTTTAGGCTTTCTTTCTTTTATTTTTACCTTGTAAACGTGGCTGTAAGGCCCTAATGCCAGTAGCTTTAGCTGTAGAATGCTGTTTTGCACAAATGCATATTTTTAGTATTAGCTTTTAATTGTCTTTTTTTTTTTTTAGCATTTGGGTTTTTTTGCTTTTTTTTTTTAAAAGCTATACTCCCACAAAAGTTTATGACTCAAAAACACTCATAAATTATGTCAGTTTTTTCAGCGTTTTTCAGCTCTTTTCATAGTTTTTCAGAGTTGGAGCTTTTTTACAGCTGAAAAACAACTCTGAAAACCCACTAGTTCTGTGTTTTCTTTCCAGCCAGAAAACACCACTGCCAAAAACTGCTGATAAAAGCCTGTGTGCATGGAGACATAGGATAACATGTCAGGAGTTGACTGTCTGTATAAAAAATGCCTGAAGCCAAAAACAGCAGCTGTAAAACATGCGTCAGGCCTAAAAAAGCCTTTGTCCCAAAAGAGATGAAAAAATGTTGCTGCAACTGTTTATAAAGTGGTAGCTGGAGTTCAGCCTCAATTTGTTAGTGTATCTAAATCTTTTAGTACATCCATTACCCCCCCCCCCCCCTGATTAACGATGCTGCTGTCAAAAGGTGTTCATCCAGAGTCGAAGTACTTGATTCATATCAATTAGGAAGAAGCAGCTGTGGAAATACAGCCGCTGTTCCCAATTTGACATCTGTGTGGGTACGGGTTCCTGAACTTACACTGTCTGCCTTTGGGGACATGCATAGCTTCCTTACAGGGGTGTGGCCCCATGCATACACATATGTCCCTTCAAGAAACCATGAAGGGCCACCGTAATCGCTGGGGCTCTTTCCATCAATCATGGGCCCTTTCCAACGGTCCTGGGGCCCTTTCCTTCAAGCCCGGGCCCTTCCCTCTGAGACTGGGGCCCTTCCCACTGATCCCTATACTCCTGTCATGGGCTTGTCCCACAGTTGGATACATTCACATGTTCTGCAGTGGCCTCTTCCTGCCATCTTAGGGCCTCCCCATGGTCGCGGAACCCCAGGGCCTGGTCGCGAGTGCGACCTTTAGGACCCTGGTAATTCCGCCACTGTGTCAGTTCCTTTTACCTGTCCAAAATGCCACCTGCCAGCTTGGAACACATCAGTCAATTACATTTATAAACTATTATCACGCACAAAAAAACAGTACTAAATTACAAACAGATATCCACTGTTGTTCTTATTTGGATCATTCATTACAATTACTGCTGTTCATCTGCTGACACCCGCAATCTCATAGGGATTAATGTATGTCCCTTTTTCATCCGTACACGGATGGATGAAAAAGCGGAAATACGGTCCGCCCGTGTGAAAGAGCCCTAATACCTTTATTTTACTTTTGTACATCTTTATTTTTAATGAGTAAATACATATTTGGTACAGTAAGTTGTAAGTGTGTGTAGTTTCCATATATGCCTTGCTATAAAGGGGTTTCTGATTTACCCATAGGATTATCTACCCCCACCCCCTTCCTGATCAAACTTTAAAGAGTAACTCCACTTTCATGGGAAAAAAAATAGCAAATAAAAAACAATTATATAGCATACACAGTTGCAACACAAGTCATTTTGTAATTGGATGTTATAAAAAAATGACCTTTCCTTTTTAATACTGCTTATTAAAAAGGAAAGGTCATTTTTTTAGTAATGTTCAGTAATGTTCTGTAAAATGCAATGCAATATAACAGAATGTGTACAGAACACCCTTAGAAACATAATTACCTTCTTGTGTGATTGGCGCACTAATTTTCCCAGAAAATATATAAGTCAGATTTTTGACATCCTCTGCAACAAAAATGTAATTTTTGGTAAAGATATTCCCAATAGGAAATCATGTCTAAAGGGATGCAGACCCTGCAACTTTCCTTATTAGAGCCTGCAGGTGCACAGCTGCTTGATAATTATGAAAACATTCCCATTAGACTCACTGGGAACATCGACACAGACAAACACACAGGGACTTCTTTAGAATAACAAAAGGTAGGAATCTACAACAACGTTTGTTAAAAAAAACATAATGTACATAGATCACCCAGCAGGGGATGTTTTTTTCTCAACAAAAGTGGAGTTACTCTTTAATTAAAATAAGACACCAATTCATTAGGGGGAAAAAAAATGTCATGCTCTATTATGCTGAAAGAAACTGCTGTTTCATCCTAGCAGTGGGTAGGCAGCCATGTAATTTGAGGCCTGTATATCAGATTATTTATTTATTCACTGAATTGTTTGTCTCCCTAAGTCCATTGCATTGTCTTTCAAAAAACTGTGCAGAAGCTTTTCTTTGTGTGTTGAGGGGCATAGTGGGCCCATTCAAAATGAACATAATCAATGTGGATGCATTCTGCTGTAAAAATCCTGTCAGTGTTGGATGAAGTAGGAAAGGGTTAAAACCCCTGTTATTTTTTTGCTTTCTTTATCCTATTAAGGAGGTTTCCCCTCACTTCCTGTCCTGGTAATGCGCTATAAGGTTAGGGGAAACCTTTAAAAGGTGAAGCAACTTTCTCTCTTAGACAGCTGTCATCAGGTGTGGTGTCCCCATCGTAATATTTTCCCCAGCATCTTGTTCTGGTCACAACTTTCTCTCACTTTCCTTTTTATGTGACAATGGCCACCAGGACAAATAGAAAGGGCAAAAACAGCAATATAAAATTGACTGAATCCTTTCATACGCTATAAAAAAATTGGCTAAACATACAACTTAATCCACTACACATCTTGCACTGCATCATGGTACCCCTAGTACTATTGAATAGAACTTTAGAATAGAAAACCTTAAAAAACAATAGAGCATTAGCTATAATTTCCCTTCAGGAAATTCTAAGGACACATATGAGAGTAATTAAATATGTTGCATACCAACAGAAATCAGCCAAAATTTAAACAGATATCCACCAGCTGATCTTCTCTTGTATTCTATTAACATGACCCCATCCCCACAATTATACAACCCAGTACAACAATCATACAGGTTAGTACCCAACTTCTTCATAGTAAAGCCTAGTACACAGGGGCTGAATGTTGGAGGCATGGGCGTCCGCTCCACAGGGCAAGGGAGGGTGTCTGCCCCCCTAGAAACCAGTGCCAAGATTCTCGGGGAGGAAAACAGCGGGCAGGAAGCAAGGCGGCGGCACGGTGAATCTAATTAGAGTCGCTCTCTCTCTCTTCTAGCTTCAGCTGACAGAGAGGTGGAGGGGGGCGATCGGGGGAGATATACAGTACAGATAGCCCGCGGCTCTCCTCTCCCTGTCACAACGCCGCTGCTCCATTTACCAGAGTACTCGGCAGCAGCGCTGTGACAGGGAGAGGAGAGCCGCGGACTGTCTGTACTGTATATCTCCCCCGATCGTCCAGCTCCCCCTCTCTGTCAGCTGAAGCTAGAAGAGAGAGAGCGGCTCTAATTGGATTTGCCATGCAACCACCTTGCTTCCTGCCCGCTGTTTTCCTCGCCATGATTGGCCATAGCAGAGGGCCAATCAGAAGACTCTTGTGACTGGGGGCATCATGGGAAATGTAGTCCTTTAAGAGTGGCGGCCCCAGCATGTCCACAGACACCATGCTAAAGCCCCCAGCATGCAAGCACTCTGCTGGAGGGGGGGTTTCAAGAGGAGGAAAGAGAATACTGTGTTCATGCTGGGGAAAGAGAGAGCCACGCTGTACCCACACAACCAGAGAGCCACACTGTACCTGCACCAACCAGAGAGCCACGCTGTACCCACACCAACCAGAGAGCCACGCTGTACCTGCACCATTTAGAGATCCACGTTGTATCCTCACCACCAGAGAGCCACGCTGTACCCGCACCAACCAGAGAGCCACGCTGTACCCGCACCAACCAGAGAGCCATGCTGTACCCGCACCAACCAGAGAGTCACGCTGTACCCGCACCAACCAGAGAGCCATGCTGTACCCGCACCACCAGAGATCCATGCTGTTCCCGCACCAACCAGAGAGCCACACTATACCTGCACCAACCAGAGAGCCACACTGTACTGGCACCAACCAGAGAGCCATGTGGTACCCGCACCACCAGAGAGGGAGTCACGCTGTACCTGCACCACCAGAGAGAGAGTCCCGCTGTAACCACACCACCAGAGAGGGAGCCCTGCTGTACTCGCATGACCAGAGAGGGAGAAAGAATGAGCCGCTTCCAGGGTACAGGCATGCTACACTACTGACTAGAGTCACCCCAGGCAACCCAGAGTGAGTGAACGTTCAGCCAGAGGGATCACTTTTGCGGTTTCACCAGGTCTGGTAAGGGGGACTGAGCCATTAGGAAGTGTCTAACCTGATATCCTCCCATCTATTCTGCGGGCAATTATTGCAGAAAATGACACCAAATGCTGGGAGTTTTTAGTGTGGAAACTGACACCAGTGCTGAGGGTCATTATTATGTACACTGGTACAGATGCTGAAGTTTTTATTCTAGAAATCTGCACCGATGTGGGGGGTTATTATTGTTGCTACTGACACCAATGCTGGGGATTTTTTTTTGCGGAAACTGACAGCAAAGCTGGAGATTGTTATTGCAGAAACTGGCACTGATACTGGGGGTTGTTATTTCCATGGGGGGGGGGGGCTAAATTTTCTTTTATATTGTTATTTAAAGTTGCTAGTTGCCTGATAGTTGCATCAGGTTTCTCAAACCTTTGCATGCCTGCGCTTTATGTGATAATGACTAAGCCCCTCCCCTTCATGACATTGTCAAAAAAGGACCGAGCATGGATGATCTTAAAATGATGCCCCCCCCCCCTGAAAAAAGTTCAGCGGATGCCTATGGTTGGAGGCACTGGCCTGCTCAATAGAAACCAGCCCACATTCGGCCCGTGTGCACTGCAGCCGGATCAACAGGAGCCGCCCATTCAATGGGGCTGAACCGAAAAACGTCTGCTGATCGGCTCCCAAGAGCACTGGCCAAACACAATATAACATTGGATAGTTAGTACAGCGACTCCAACCTGAGCTGTTAGTTTTTTTCTTTCAACCCGCTGGGTTGAATAAAAATAAAAAATAGTAGTGTGTACTAGGCTTTACAGATATGCTTGCCCTATCATGAACCTTCAAAGGCTAATCTAGAAGCTCCAGTATTTCTTTTACAGAAAAAAAGACATCTAGTGCAGGAAGCCTCTTTTGGAATTTTTGGGGATTTTTTCTAATAAAGTGGTGAACAAGGGTTGGGTGATGCATATGTTCTAAGTACATTTTTTGTACCTGTTATGTACACTTCTATTTGCATTGATATAATAATTGATTTACCCTAAGGATGCATTAATAGTTATCTTGGACACTTGAGGAGTATGTTTATTACATATAAACCTAAGGTTCTCAGCATCACCATTTTGGACAGAGATACAGTAGGTAAAGGGTCCAGTACCCATGAATACCAACATCTTTTCATGTCTGCCCCATTTTTTAAGTGAGTATTTTAGTGTAAGTTGTAGAGAATTAACACACATTTTTAAAGTGAGTATTTTAGTGTAAGTTGTAGAGAATTAACACACAATTTTATTATTTTAATGGACATAATAGTGTATGAAAATGCACAGAAATTTGGACATGCTTAATTTTTTAAACCACAGCACAACACACTAGGGAGATCTGAACTGTCTCATTCAACAACATTGCTTCTTGAATGACATGTGCATGCTTTTGTTCTACAATGCATGCGTATAATGTGAAGGTGAGAACAGGGCCTAAAGCTGAAAGGAATATAAGCTGGTATCAGCATAACCTGCAACTTGAAGCCTTTCAGACATTGGAAAATACCACATTCTCTATACATTCTCTATGCTGTTGTTTACCGAAAAGAACTAGAACAGACTTCAGACAAACAGACAAAGAAAAAAAAACTGACAGTTGTGAGAAGCTGGCAGATTACAGATATTAAACCATATGCTTGGCCAGGCTAACTGGCAGGTGGGTGGATATTTGTGGATATTTATCAGCTGCAACTCAGCCTAATCCAAATAAAACGTTTATCTTGGAGGATCGATTTTTATCTGTAAAAACAATTGGTATAACCAATTATAACCAAGGCTATTTTTTTTAAAAGTGCTCATATTAGAATTAAAGTAGAATTCCAGCCCAACACTAACTTAAACTTGTTTCCTTTACCCTCCTGTTACCTATCCTACCTAACCTGTGTAAAAACAATCTTTATTCTTACCTATTTTTAGTTTGTTCCAATCCGGTCGCCATTCGTCAGTGAATGGTGGCTGCAGGGGGAAGGAAGGAGTACCTGATAATGACTGAGAATTCTGAGAGTCATGACACGATTCACATGCTTCCATGTTCTAGGTATTGTCAGTTCTCCTTTCTGTCTCCTGCAGCTGAGGCTCGCTGACACGGGGGAGCTGAAAGCTGTGGGATTACGTGACTAAAAATAGGTAAGTACAAAGGTTAAGCAGGATAGGTAGTGGATGTCATTCTATTTTAAAATATATAAATTTATACATTTTCTTCATATCAGTAATCTCATATTATATTAGTAGACCTAACACCATTAAATATTTAAATATATTCATACATACTGTATACAATATACACATACAATATACCCACAAGTGTTGCTGATTTTGAGACCAAAAAACAGTAATGGGAACACAGGTGCCAGGCAAATATCCACGCAAACATGCACAAAATAAAAACAACCAACATTTATTGGATTAAAATCCACTGCCTGATTTATTGGTTTAAACAAAATATTAAATTAAAATATCAGTTTTCTTCACATAAAATAATATTTTCACCCAAATTATTCATAAATAAACCATACTCAGCATTCAACTTTACCATTTCCTTACATATCCCCTTTGAATCACTTACAAAAGGGAGCCACCACATAAACCGCGTCCATGACGGCGGGGGGAATGAATGACAGTAAGGAGGGAAGCACCTTGCGCTGTCTCTTCTGCGGCGACTGGCAGAAAAATCCTGTGAAGAAGCTCTTTAAATAGGCTTAAAATGCCTTCCAGAAAGTTCTGAGAGGTCACCTGACCTTAACTGACCAATACCTACCTGACCTTCCAGAACCTTCCTAATCACATGACCCTGACTGACCAATTAAAATAGGCCATATTCAAAAACCCCTATTTCATGACTAAATTGCCGACGCCACAAAGAAAAGGGGGGCCTAAAAAGGCTATCCGCCTTTTTTCTTCCCATGGGATCGCAGGCGCCAGGCAAATATCCAAGCAAACATGCACAGAATAAAAACAACCAACACCCATTTAATGGATTACAATTGGCCACAGCCTGGTTTATTGGTTTAAACAAAATATTGAATTAAAACATACACATCAAATAACATTTTCACCCAAATTATTCAAAAATAAACCACATTCAGCCCAGCCACTAAGACTCAAGCTGACTAAGCATTCAACCTTACCATTTCTTTACATCTCCCAACCGACAGGAGGGTTGTCACTTGCTACACTCCTGTCAACACAACCCCAAACTGCATATTTGCATGTCAAAGTTAAAGATATCTAAACCTACATCTGACAGGCGGATTCCATCATGTCTGTACTCCTCCTTCAAGCTCGCAATGACGATATGATATTCCCAAATTAGGAACAAGAAATCTTTCCAACGTTTTAGTCACTCTTTTATGCACTTTCTCAAGAGGTTTGAAAATAACAGATTCTAACCATCTCAATCTAGGCATAATTTCTGAAAACACAAATAAGTATATCAGGAGCAGGAAAAATGGTGTAAAGTCTGCCCATTTCAAAAACAAACTCCTCCCAAACCATACCCCTACTTCCATGCCAATAAATTTGAAAAGAAGAGGATCCAGGCCAAAATTTTCCCCAAAAAATCTAGCTGCTGCTCTTTTCTGTGCACAAATAATAAAGGAATGGCCCACAATCCATACTGTACGATGAATACCTGAAATGAAACATTGAATTAATAAGGATGAATATATAATTTAAATGAGTTTGAACTCTGTGACGGTATCGGTATGATATCCCCATCAAGCATTCCCTCCTCTCCATACAAGAACATCACAGGATCATCCATACATGAGTCAAGACTGAAGGCTGGAACCAAGACTGATTTATTGGCAGCTTGCTGCTGGTTATAAATACAGTTTTACAAGCTAAATCCTTAATCAAGGAACAATGGGAGCTCCACCCCCTTTTCACCCACTCTGGAGTTCTCATACAGAATATAGCCAGACAATTCGGAGCCGACCTGAAAACACATTTTCTTTAGATAAGGACATCAGCGGAGTTAATTACTAGGTGTAACAGCCTGACCACAATGAAGCAATCAGAATAATTAACATGAGCCACTTATCTAATCATTGTAAACAGTAAGGCCGGTCTCCTTCCCACACACAATAAATCAATTACCATTTGAACTAGGGAGCTGGCTGAGGAAGGGTCATTAACATATCAATCAGCCTGTAACACCTTTTTACCTCTAACACACACAATATCTCTAAAACAAGCAGGGAGAATTACATGCTTCACAATGGCCCCCCTTTTTCTCCCTGCTCCGGCAAACCCGGTTGGACCTTCCCTGGTCCAGTAGGGTTGACGGGTTCAGAGCTTTTAGTCCGAGGTTAACTCCGTTTGGCGTGACTGACCTCCCTTGGCAACTGCTTCCGACTCAGGTATGTCACCGGGTCGTCGGATCACACGCCGGTCAGTCCCCAAGTCTTTGTGCGATCTGCAGAGTCACCAGAAGTCAGTGTGAAGATGGCGAATGGGTCTGTGCGCCGCCATCTAGGTGTCCCGCTATGGGAGGGGCAGGTTATGGCTCTGAAGTGACAATCACAGGAGATTCATAAAAAGAAAAAGTTATATCACTGGTGCTCAGAGTTCGGGGGGGGGGGAATCAGTGCCCCATAGGGTCAGCCACCCTCTGCTCCCTCCGCAGCCACCGGTTCTCCTCTTTGAGCTTCTCCAGCTCCATCTCCAGTTCATGGAGCCTGGGGGGGTCAGCCTGCTGTGACCTCAGGTGGTTGTTCTCCTCCTCCATGCGGCTTATGCACTCCTCCAGCTCTATGTACTCACGGATCAGCTCCTGCTTGCTCATGTCCTGCAGGCTCTCCACGTGGTCCTTCATCATCAGGAACTGGGTGGTGGTGTAAGGGGCCACCGGTGGGCCCTTGGCGAACATCTCGGCCCGCATCTGGGACGCCCGCTGCGACTCCCTCTCCTCCAGTCGCTTCTTCTCCTCCCAGGTCCGCTGGTTATATGACTTCCAGGACCTCTTCTTCTTGGAGGGTAGCTGGCGGTGCCTCTTTCTGCCCAGCTCCCTCCAGGGCCCCTCCGGCTCATGGCTGTCGCCCATGACCAGCTGACAATGGTGTTCCCTGTTGTCCGTAATAACAGATTGTACCATGAGGGCTTCGTAAGGGGTGCCAAATGGTTCTTCCCGACCCAGCTCCTGGGGATCCCAAGCCGAGTCTACACAATGGGCTGCTGCTGGTGGGTGGTACCCAGGTTGAGACCAATTTGATCTGGTGTTGTCATTCAGGGGGCAATTCTGCTTGAAGTGACCCAACTGTTTGCACCGGAAGCAGCGTTGTTCGTTGTCCTCCTGGCGTGGATAGCGAGGGCTAGATGTCACCGGTCTGTTAGGAGGTTGGTATCTAGCGGCTGGTGGGTGTGAGGGCGCCGTTGGTCGTGGAGGTTGTACCCGTGGTGGGACCTGGTTTGTCTTGCGAGTATCCGCATATTCATCCGCCAACTTCGCGGCCTCTGGTAGAGTCATGGGCCTGCGATCTCTCACCCAATCTTTGACATCTGTCTGGATGTGATTGTAAAATTGCTCCAGGAGCATTAGTTGCAAAATGTCCTCTGCGGTGGTGGCCTGGCTGCTGTTAACCCAGTTAGAGGCCGACAGGGACAACTGGCATGCCCATTCCGCGTAAGAGTCTTTCGTGGTTTTGCGTGAGTCCCTGAACTTCTGTCGGTGGGACTCTGGGGTTACTGCATAACGAGCCAGGAGCACTTCTTTAACCCGGGCGTAGCTATGGATATCCTGATCTGGCACGGTCCGGAAAGCATCAGAAGCTTTGCCTGACAGTTTGCCTGACAATATTGCAACCCACTCTCTTCTAGCTATTCGGTGCAGGTTACATTGTCGCTCAAAGTCTGCCAGGTAGTTATCAATCTCACAGTCCTTTTCATCAAAAGCTTTAAAAGCGCTAAACGGAATCTTCCTTGCGTCGGCTGTGCTGTACTCACTGTTTGGAGAATGTGCGGCTGCTTGTCGGACTGCTGCCAGTTTTAACTGTAGCTCTGCGTCTCTTATTTGTTTAGTTTCCTCCGCTAACAGGTCCATCACTTTCAGCACCACATCCGGCGTTGGGTTCGGGCCGAACCACGCTAGCTTCTCTCTCATTAGCTTGTTGGTTGGTGACTCCTCCTGAATCACTGGTGTCTCCATCTCTTGTACTGCTGGCGTTGCTGCAATCACGTCCTCCTGGTCTATCTCCATTGATTCTGCTATGATGACCCGCTTGGTTTTGTTGCTAGCAATCCTTCCACGAACTTCCAGTAGTTCTTTCAGTGTATTTCTTTTAAGCAGGGTGTAGCAGCCTTCCATTCACTGTTCCCAGTGTCTGCTTGGAATCCTGGTGTAAGGGAGAGTCGAAGGGAAGATCCCGCTGCTGCCATCCAATTTGTGACGGTATCGGTATGATATCCCCATCAAGCATTCCCTCCTCTCCATACAAGAACATCACAGGATCATCCATACATGAGTCAAGACTGAAGGCTGGAACCAAGACTGATTTATTGGCAGCTTGCTGCTGGTTATAAATACAGTTTTACAAGCTAAATCCTTAATCAAGGAACAATGGGAGCTCCACCCCCTTTTCACCCACTCTGGAGTTCTCATACAGAATATAGCCAGACAATTCGGAGCCGACCTGAAAACACATTTTCTTTAGATAAGGACATCAGCGGAGTTAATTACTAGGTGTAACAGCCTGACCACAATGAAGCAATCAGAATAATTAACATGAGCCACTTATCTAATCATTGTAAACAGTAAGGCTGGTCTCCTTCCCACACACAATAAATCAATTACCATTTGAACTAGGGAGCTGGCTGAGGAAGGGTCATTAACATATCAATCAGCCTGTAACACCTTTTTACCTCTAAGGCCCCGTACTCACGACCAAACATGTCTGCTGAAACTGGTCCGCGGACCAGTTTCAGCAGACATGTTCGTTCGTGTGTAGGCAGCAACGTACAGGATTCCAGCAAACAATCGTCGGCCAGACCGTTTTCCAACGAACAACTGTTTCCTGGTCTTGCTTTAAAACAGTCTGCTGGAATCGTGTCCGTCAGACATGTTCGGTCGTCTGTACACAAAAGCAGCGTACAAAAACCCCGCGCATGCTCAGTCCAAATGAGGAGACGGGAGCGCTCGTTCAGGTAAAACTCGCGTTTGTTTGGGATATGGCACATTCGTCATTACAAACCTTTTATTCTAGCAAGAGAACAATGTCTTAAAAAGGCGCACTAAACCACATTTTCTTGCCTCGTTTTATTAATTCTTCTCTTGCTAGAATAACCCCGTTCTCTTGCTGATGCAATTTCAATAGAGTTGTCCCATACTGAAATGTCACATTTCTTGCTTGTGGTGTAATCCTTTAATAATGTTTTCTATGCCAGACGTGTGTTTTGGTTGGTGGTCCTCCATAATTTATAGTAGTCATTTTTGTAAAGGAATGTGCATATTTTCTTTTTTTTTTTGTTGTTTCTAGTTATGTCACCATTTAAAATAGTTTTTTTTTACATGTTTTTTTTTTTTTTTTTTTTTTTTTGTGTTTCATTAGAGAATATTAAACCATGTTGGCACACCAAATGTCCCCCCCCCCCAAGGAGTGTGTCCTTTGTAAATTACCCATTGTATATTTATTAAAGGTTTGCTGCCTAATAATCCCCACAGTATATCAAACAATAGACATGTTTTCAAATGAAAGCAAAAAGCCTTTTATTCAGGCAAATGTCATCACAAAAAATAAAAAGAACGGCAGCACTAGAATAGATAGCAAACTATATGCAAACTTGCATTTCCAACATGGTGAAGGATAAACTTCCAAGCCTCAGGAGCCAAACACAAAAATATGAAGCAGCAGCACACAAACAAAGGAACCCAAACTGTGGTAGTACAAACAAGATGTCCTTTATGTGGAAGGAAATGGAAGGCAGAAAATCAACGTTTCCTCCTCTTTCCAGCCTTCCCTCCAGGCAGCCTTCCAGCGGATCTAACACGGGGTCTTGCAGGTGGGGTCGATGTGGCAGCAGGAGGATGGTGTTCCGCAAGCCGGGCCGGGTCACATAGCCCAGTCTCTGGGGTCAGCAGGCCCCTCTGCATCCACCAAAGGACCTGGTTCATCAGGGCCTTTGCCAGTCTTCTCTGGTCCTCCTCCCCTTCATTTAAATCATGGGCCAATGAGGCACTGAAGGCCTCTGTGGGGTTGAGGGGGGCCCTCATGATGGCGCTTGCCTCCTGTATCATGCGGAGGCTTGCCTCCTCCACAGGCCTCAACTGCCTCCTTCGGCCTGATGGCCTCACCTGGGGGGGAGAAGACTGGCTGGTGGTGGTTCTCCTGGCCGGGGGGACCTGCTGCAGGCCACTGGGCCCAGCCTCCTCCTGGCTGCCACTGACCCCGGCCTCCTCCTGGCTGCCACTGACCCCGGCCTCCTCCTGGCTGACAGACACCTGAGGATCTGCCACCTCCTGGCTGATCTCTTCTTCCTGTGTGGAAAAAAAAGGACATTTTTTACAATTTCGCTAAATAAAACCACACTCATTTTCATGTTTTTCGTTTAGTATTTTCTGTTCATTATTACTTGAATACACTCTACTTCTGACCCCTGCAGTTGTCATCTCTGACACCTATTTGTCTGAACACCTTTTTTTTTGCTTTTTCCCAGCTTGGCTTTTTTTTTACAATATCTAATCATTAATCCACCAAGAATTATTTACGCAAGAAATATAGAGGAAACTACTATACCTCCTCATCGAAGGGTGGCAGATCTGCATCTCTGTCAGCCAGGCCCTCTTCCTCCGACTCTGCAGGGCTGTGGTCATCTGGGGAAGGTCCGCTGGAAGGTAGCATGGAGGAAAGGTTGGAAGAAAGACTCGACATCGTTTTCCTGCCTTCCATTTCGTCCCGCAAAAAAGCCATCTGTTTGTAATACCACAGTTTGGGTTCCTTTGCTTGTCTTGCTGCTGCTCCTGATTTTTTGCTTTTATTAGCTTTGTATGCTCTCCTGTATGTGCTTCTGAGGTTGGCAAGTTTATCCTTCACCATGTTGGCAGTGCATCCTGGCACCCAAGTTTGCATATAGTTTGCTAGCTCTTCTAGTGCTGCCGCTCGTACCTCTTTATTGCAATATAATGCGTGTTTGGAATTCCACAGGATGGGCGTCTCCTGATATTTTTGGAGTAAGGCCTCTATAGCTTCCTTGGTTTGTAGGAGGTCCATTGAATTTTTTGAAAAATTATATTTCTTTTTGAGTCTAGATTCCAAAAACATAAACCACAGAAAAATAAATATTCAAAAGGATCAGCGTTGACCTTGATCTAATATGTGTCTTCAAATTTATTACCTATATCTAATTACAAACACAGTCTCTCTTGTTTAAACAATGATTGGCAGCTCGGCCGCATTGCTTGTACCAAACATTGATTTGCTAGATGCAGAGCCATTGTTAACATTGCAGTAAATATTTTTAATATAGAAAACTAAACAATGCTTACAAATGACAGTATTCATCTAGGCACTCTTTCATGTGTAAATCTCATGCCCCTGACAATGGATGACATAAAAGACACTTCCTAATGACCTCTGTACAACCAACACTTGAACAATACTTTGCCTGATCTGAATACACCATTCAAAAACTTGTCAATGAGGTACAGCATTGTTCACATCTCTATTTTGTGAGGTGTCCAAAAGCATTTGGATACCAAAATAACATTGTGGTACCCCATAGACAGAATAGCTTAAAAAGGGTGCAACCAACAGCCCAAACCCCCATCCCATGTGTCTACATTTTCAAGGCCTCTGCTGATCACATTTTTAATTTCCTTACCTTCCTGTCTCTCGCTCCTCGTTTCTCACGCTCGCCTAATTACCGCGTAAGATGCGTAATCACGGCGTGCACCTTTTAAACACTCCGCGTATTTATTAAACCCCGCCCTCGTCACCTTTGCGAGGCCCCTAATCAATGAGTTTAGGAAATATGGCGTTAACTGTGTATGTTCTGTATGCGCTCGAAGATTCTCCGCGTAACCGACGTAAACACGTTGTTTGTATTCTCTACACTCCGCGTATGTATTAAACGCCGCCCTCTTCTCCGCCCATGGCGTAAGAATTCATCTTTTCCACGCCCATAATCTCTGTGGGAAAGGAAAGATGGTGATGTCACACGAGCGGGCACGATGCTCTCATGCCACAAGTGAAGGGACAGAGGCAGGGACGTCCCGATCAAGGCAAAGAAGATATAAAGCCACTAATATGCGGTTCCAGGAAATGGTGGAGTTAGTTTACATCATGCGAAAGAAGGACTATGATGGTGAATTAGGGCCATACAAGACCCCTAACCGCCGAAAGGCACATATTATGGACAAGGTGGCGAGGAGAATGCAGAGGCTGTTTGGGATCACCAGGTCCAAGGAACAGCTGAGGAAACGATGGTCAGACTTAAAATTGAGGGAGCCACATCAGATGAAGAAAATACTTAAAATTCTGCGTAAAAGTAAGTAAATATATATTGGGGTTGGGGGGGGGGGGGTGATTGTCTGCAATAATGTGTTGCCATGTATATTTCACCATCTGCCTCCTTGGCCTGCTTGTAATTTTAAAGACATGTTGTCATTTATTTTTTATGACCTAAATACCAACATATTTACAAATAGTGTTCTTAGTAAACAACGTAACATCACATAGTTTCTCAGAAAGGCTCGGTTATTCCAGGAACAACACACCTGGACATGGCTCACTGGCCAAAAACTTTGTTTGTAAACATTGTGTAAAAGCTAGTTCTAGAAAATAAAATTATGAGAATGGGAAAGGCAAACAGGATTCATTCTAAAAACAGTGGTAATAAAGCAGATGTTTTCACATCTGCAATGCAGAGCACCTGTGTCTCCCCAAATCAAAAATGGGTTTTGGTAGGGTCTCCCAGAAATACAGTTTAGGGGGGACATCCATGTGTGTCACTTTGCTAAAAAGGGGCAGGATCAGAGCTTGCCATATAGAAGTAATTGCAAAATGTAGGTTTGGTGAAAGATAAAAGTAACTAAATGAAAGCATCTTCTAAGCAATGTGTGCGATTTATGCTCTCCAATATCTGTGTGCTGATGAGTCTACATTTTTTTTGGTTTATTTCAGGGGAAAGAAGTCGCCAGCATTTGGAGGAGGCAGAGAGGGCCAGACAAGGCCAAAATCTGCCATCTCAACATGTGGAGGAGGAGGAGGATGTGGAAGGAGAAGAGGATGTGGAAGGAGAAGAGGATGTGGAAGGAGAAGAGGATGTGGAAGGAGAAGAGGATGTGGAAGGAGAGGAGGAAGGAAGAAAGGAGGAAGGAAGAGAGGAGGAAGAAGTAATTTTGGACTTAGAAGTTATAGCAGATGAAGGGCAAGTGGCGGAAGAACAATTTGGCGAATTGAAAGAAGGTGGATTGATGGATGAAGGAGGAGTCCAAGATGATGGGGAAGTGGTGGAAGAAGGAGGAGTGATAGAAGATGATGGGGAGGTGGTGGAAGAAGGAGGAGTGATAGAAGATGTCGAAGAGGTGGAAAGGAGAAGCCCATCAGGTCAGTGTCACCCTAGCTTGATTCAAAAAAACATACAGTAGGTGAACCCGATTTTGTGTCAATCTCGCTCTCTTTCTCAGCGAGATTGAGCACCTACGAGCCCCATCGCGGGAGCCAGCGCCGAGCTGGCTTGCCGCGATGGATACAGAGCCGTCATAGAAGCGACGGGAGATCCGACTTGGATTCCCGCCAATTCTACACGTGTGCGGCGTTTGTTATGAATCCTGAAGGGGAAGTCCCCGCCGGATTTTAAATAAAAATCCGGCATGGGTCCCCCCTCAGGAGCATACCGGGCCCTTAGGTCTGTTATGGGTTGTAAGGAGAGCCCCCCTACGCCGGAAAAAACGGCGTAGGGGGTCCCCCTACAATCCATACCAGACCCGTATCCAAAGCACGCTACCCGGCCAGCCAGGAAGGGAGTGGGGACGAGCGAGCGCCCCCCCCCTCCTGAGCCGTACCAGGCTGCATGCCCTCAACATGGGGGGGGTTGGGTGCTCTGGGGCAGGGGGGCGCACTGCGGCCCCCCCCCACCTCAGAGCACCCTGTCCCCATGTTGATGAGGACAGGGCCCCTTCCCGACAACCCTGGCCGTTGGTTGTCGGGGTATGCGGGCGGGAGGCTTATCGGAATCTGGGAGCCCCCTTTAATAAGGGGGCCCCCAGATACCGGCCCCCCACCCTAAGTGAATGAGTATGGGGTACATCGTACCCCTACCCATTCACCTGCAAGAAAAGTGGTAAAAACACAAATAAACCACACAGTGTATTAAAATATTTTATTTTTCTGCTCCGGAGGCCGCCCCCTGTCTTCTTTATTAGCTCTTTTACCAGGGGGGGCTTCTTCTTTGACGTCTTCGGGGGGGTGGGGGCCGCCGTCTGGTTCTCTTCCACCGCCGGGGGGGGGTGGCTTTTAAAAAAGCCCCCACCCCCCCGGCGGGTTTCCTCCGGCGTCTTCGGCGGGGCTCTTCTTCTTCCGCTATCCCGACGGGTCTTCTCAACTCTCCGGGGTTCTCCTTCTGTCTTCGCCGCTCTCCGTTGTTGACTCGTCGCACCCCGGTTCTTCGTCTCGCTGTCCGGTGTCTTCTTCCGTGATGTACGTCTTCTCCTTCCGTGCTGTGATGAGTTCTTCTTCCGCGCTGTGACGTCATGTTCTTCACTTCTCTTCTTCTCCCGATGTTGCCACGCCGGTCCTCCTCGCTGAAATGACGGATGCGCGCCTTGCATCGGACCTATATAGGCCTCACAGTCCCATCATGCTCTGTACCTACCCATGTGATACCTACCACGTGGGTAGGTATCACATGGGTAGGTACAGAGCATGATGGGACTGTGAGGCCTATATAGGTCCGATGCAAGGCGCGCATCCGTCATTTCAGCGAGGAGGACCGGCGTGGCAACATCGGGAGAAGAAGAGAAGTGAAGAACATGACGTCACAGCGCGGAAGAAGAACTCATCACAGCACGGAAGGAGAAGACGTACATCACGGAAGAAGACACCGGACAGCGAGACGAAGAACCGGGGTGCGACGAGTCAACAACGGAGAGCGGCGAAGACAGAAGGAGAACCCCGGAGAGTTGAGAAGACCCGTCGGGATAGCGGAAGAAGAAGAGCCCCGCCGAAGACGCCGGAGGAAACCCGCCGGGGGGGTGGGGGCTTTTTTAAAAGCCACCCCCCCCCGGCGGTGGAAGAGAACCAGACGGCGGCCCCCACCCACCCGAAGACGTCAAAGAAGAAGCCCCCCCTGGTAAAAGAGCTAATAAAGAAGACAGGGGGCGGCCTCCGGAGCAGAAAAATAAAATATTTTAATACACTGTGTGGTTTATTTGTGTTTTTACCACTTTTCTTGCAGGTGAATGGGTAGGGGTACGATGTACCCCATACTCATTCACTTAGGGTGGGGGGCCGGTATCTGGGGGCCCCCTTATTAAAGGGGGCTCCCAGATTCCGATAAGCCTCCCGCCCGCATACCCCGACAACCAACGGCCAGGGTTGTCGGGAAGGGGCCCTGTCCTCATCAACATGGGGACAGGGTGCTCTGAGGTGGGGGGGGCCGCAGTGCGCCCCCCTGCCCCAGAGCACCCAACCCCCCCCATGTTGAGGGCATGCAGCCTGGTACGGCTCAGGAGGGGGGGGGGCGCTCGCTCGTCCCCACTCCCTTCCTGGCTGGCCGGGTAGCGTGCTTTGGATACGGGTCTGGTATGGATTGTAGGGGGACCCCCTACGCCGTTTTTTCCGGCGTAGGGGGGGCTCTCCTTACAACCCATAACAGACCTAAGGGCCTGGTATGCTCCTGAGGGGGGACCCATGCCGGATTTTTATTTAAAATCCGGCGGGGACTTCCCCTTCAGGATTCATAACAAACGCCGCACACGTGTAGAATTGGCGGGAATCCAAGTCGGATCTCCCGTCGCTTCTATGACGCGCTTGCTGGAATGTGCTGTCACTATTCCAGTGAGTGTGAGATGTCGGCGAGATCTCGGCACCCTGTCGCCGAGTATCAGCGCGACGCTGTCGTGCTAAAAGCACAATATCACAAACACCTACTGTATGTAGATAGGCCTCATCGAAAAATAATGTTGTAAATGCCATTTTTTTTTTTTTTTTTAGGGGAGGAGGATGGTGTGCCAATATTTTCACGTGCAAGTGCTGCTATAATTATTCAGCAGGTAATGGAGTGCAGCACTGAAATGCACAATATGCGTGAAAGGATGGTTGTCATGGAAGAGAATTTAACAAATGTCCTTTTGGAATGCTGCACGGAAATGGACAATATGCGGCAAAGAATGATGGTCATCGAATCTAATTTTAAAAACATTATTGACATGATGGGCCGTGTCAAAGACTGAAACACCCCCCGCCCATCCCCCGCCCCCACAAACATTTTTACAGTTTTAATAATGAATACGCCAAAATTTGAAGATACACACACAGTGTGCCAACATGTGCTATCTGCCATCACAGAATATCTAATGTCTGTGCTTTGTGGGTCCAACCCCCTCCTCCATCCTCAAGTAGTTGAGAGGAAGGGTTTGCTCCCACAGAACACAGACATTGATCACCCATGATGTCAGATAGCACATGTGGCCATTTGTCTGTTGAACCAATGACATTTGGCGAGTTTGCACTGAATGTGTGTATCTTCCAATTTTGGCGTGTTCCAGTGTGAAAGCACACCATGACTGACTGCTGTTGTGAGTTTTTATATTTTTGGAATTGGATTTTGTTACTTTTTGACCATGTTGAACATTTTGGGATACTATAAAGTTTAGACCATAAAGAATAAACAACGCCAAAAAATTTAAAATATATATATATAGAATTATAAATCTCTCTAATCACTGAATTTAGTGAAGTAGAGATTTGACTCCAAAATCTCACCTAAAAATTTACTTTTTAAAAAACACACCAAAAACAAAAAAAATGGTTAAAAAATTATTGTTTTTTTGTGCATAAAAAATATGCCCAAAAAAAAAAATTAAGGCGGTAAACACCCCACCAAAAATAGTCTATATATATATATATATATATGTAAACAATAAATCTAACTATATTTGATAAAAAAAAATGTGAACTTGTTAATAAATGTATAATCTGCATAATATTTTTGGTTGAATTACCTGAAAAAAAAAAAATAATAAAAAAATTTTGTAGACTCCTAAGTACAAAAGCAGGGAGTAATGAAAAAAATATAAAATAATTTTTGGGGTCATGAACAAGCAAAAATTAAAATACTTGACCTCAAAATTTACAAATGGAGTTGCTTCTTATTTCTAGACTCAATACCCTGTTTGTAGATGAGTGAATACTGTGCAAAATGTGGTTAGTTACTAAAAGTGGAGAAATCAATTATGCATTACAATTGAAGAAGTTAGTTAGAGAACCAGGAAGACAGAGAAAAAGAGAAAAAGCATTAATGACAAACAACTGTATAAAGTCCAATGGTCTAATTATTTATTATTTTTGAGAATATTCCTTTCTTTGGGGGCCGAATTAGAAAGAAATATGATCTGGCATAGCAATGGCCCCCCGACCCATGAAGTACTCAACATATTTGTCGCGTACCTCACGAGCTGATTGGGGGGCCAAGCCAGCGCGACCAGTGTCCAGCCCGGGAAGGGGATCTGAGGGTAGTCTTGCCTCAGAACCGATGTCGGGTAGGTACGTCTGGGAGTGCCTGCGTAAAAAGTTGTGCAAAATGCAGCAGGCAAATACAACGGTGTCCAATTTATATTCCGCCAGATGTATCGATGTCCTGAACAGGCGGAACCGGTTGGTGAGTATCCCAAAGGCATTCTCGACTACCCTCCGAGCCCTGGCCAACCGAAAATTAAACACACTCCTCTCTGAGGTGAGGGTCCTCTGGGGAAAAGGCCGCATGAGGTGAGGACCAAGCCCGAAAGCCTCGTCCGCTAGGAACACAAACGGAAGTCCTTCCACATTATCTTCATCTGGTGGCAATGCCAGACCACCAGCTTGGAGACGATCATAGAAATCAGTCCGTGCGAACACTCCCCCATCAGACATCCGGCCGTTCTTCCCCACGTCCACATATAGAAACTCATACTGTGCCGACACCACCGCCATCAACACAATACTATGATAACCCTTGTAATTATAATAGTAGGACCCCGAGCGGGGTGGGGGCACAATGCGGACGTGTTTCCCATCTATTGCTCCACCGCAGTTTGGAAAATCCCACCGCTGGGCAAATTGGGAAGCCACAGACTGCCATTCCTGTGGTGTGGAGGGTAGCTGTGGGGACAAACAAAAAAAGAGATTTAGTACTTTGTAACAAAAACATCCTACAAGCATCCTTGTGACAGTTCACAGTATTAAAATTGCATTAGAAAAATGTGCATGGAGAATTTGGGAAATGAAATATATAGGGCCACTTCATTAAGAGACTCCACAGCCCTCTGATGGGGACAATAAAAGTTTGAAGGGGGGGGGGGGGGGACACAAAAAACAAAAAGTCCTGTTTTAAAAAATGGCAAGGTGGGTTTGTCCCTAGGATAGCATGCTGGACAGGTTAATATTGGGTAAGGGACAAATATGCAGGTAGGTCAAGAAAAAAACATGTAAAAGCTGATATCAACATGCATAGGGAGAAAAGGTAACGTTAGTTAAACACACAGCATATCTGGGAAAATAAAAATAAAGTTAGTTGGCCACATTATTACAGCCAGGAAACTTACCTTAATATACTCCTCATGCATAACTTTGATGATGGCAGCACACGTGTCCGGTATGATGACCCCAAGCGCCTGCGGAGAGATGCCTGTCGAGAACTTGAGGTCCTGCAGGCTCCTCCCAGTCGCCAGGTACCGCAACGTGGCAATAAGCCTCTGCTCGGCCGTGATGGCTTGGCGCATCACAGTGTCCTGCCTCGTGATATAGGGGGACAGAAGTTCCAGCAGACTGTTGAATACGGGGTCCGTCATGCGGAGAAAATTCCTAAAGTCATTAGGATTATTCTCCTGGATTTCCCTAAGCAGAGGCATATGTGAGAACTGGTCACGCTGGCGCAACCAATTCTTGGTCCAGAAACGCCTCCGCCCCCTGTTTCTGGCCAAAGTACTGGACAAATGAACATATCCAGCAGCCATCCCATAAACAGCACCAACTCGCGAAAATTGACGCTGCTGCTCCATCATGGCTTCAAACCGGCCGGCTGGTCAGTCAAGAACACACTGAAACAGAAAGCACTCGCAAATCCAGCACTACCTGCGACAAACGCGTGACAAACAGTTACGAGCGCACAGGATGCAACTGCTAAAGCAGAAACAACCTGCTAGCCTATAGCCGAATGACAACTACGTTACCGCAAGCACACGCACTGAACCCGTGAATACACACTGTCAAAGCCTGGAGACCGAGAAGCGCGAATCAGCTCTAACCAAACCTTCACTAACACGAGCAAACCCGTAACTAGCAAAAGAGGAACAGAGGGCGGCGCCATTAAGTTTGGTCTTCCCCTTTATAGTGACGTCGTACGTAGTTTACGTGCACGCGTTCCGGTACGACGGTAATTTGGTCCGCTGGTGTGTACACGCCAGCGGAACCAAACACAAATCAGCCTTGTACGCCGGAAACTGTCGGGCAGACAGTTTCCAGCGCACAGATCCGGTCGTGAGTACAAGGCCTAAGGTCCTAATTTTTTTTATTGTTTTAGCTCATCTTAAAAAAAGCTAAGGATGTCATATCTAAGAATTGATAACAAACACTAAATTGATAAAAGGCTGAGGGCAGAGAAAGGACTTATACGGTCTATAACAGTTAGGCCCCATACACACGACCAGATCTGTCCGCTGATACTTGTCAGCGGACCAGTTTCAGCAGACAAGTTCGGTCGTGTGTACGGCCTATCGGACCGTTTTCCGGCGGACATTTGTCCAGCCGACCGTTTTCCAGCGGACAAAAATTTCTTAGCATGCTAAGAAACCTGTCCGCTGGAAACCTGTCCGTCGGACATGTCCGGTCGTCTGTACAGACTCACCAGACATGTCTGATCGGCCGCCATCCCTCGCATGCGTGGAAGTGATTCGACGCATGCGTGGAAGTATTTACCTTCCAGGGTCGCGCACGTCGCCGCGCCATCGTCGCGGCGACGGCGCGGCCACGTCACCGCGCTGTCTGTCCACGCGGATTTCTGTCTGATGGTGTGTGCAACCATCAGACAGAAATCTCCGAGGGGACATGTCTGCTGAAAACGGTCCGGCGGACCGTTTTCAGCGGACTGTCCCCTTGTCTGTACGAGGCCTAACAGAGAATGTGGTGTCATCCACCCGGCTGTGTTTTCTGATGGTGCTGTGTAAGTCTCACACGTGGATAGAAAAAATGTATCTAATTTTATATGTATCATAGTGGAATCAAGTATTTTTCCAGAAAACTTTCCTACTGTTTGCACTGCCAGGGGTTACATAAGCATAATGCTTCAACTAATTTGCCTTCTGCTGACTTCTCTATGCTCTCTATAGCGACCCTTCATGCTATGGTGATCCCAGATGTAAAATTGCAAGTGGTTGTGCTTGCAAGGCAAGAGGGAGTCGAAACAGTCTTTTGTTTTTAAGAAAATATTACAAATTTGCACTTTTACTCTTATTAATAACCATTGTAACTCATCTAGTGTCTAGTCTCCTGTAGAGGGCAGTCTAACAAAGAACATTAATTGAAGTAGCAGCTCTTCTCTGAAAAAATCTATGTACCTGACAGTTTGTTGGATTGTTGTAGCTATTATCTGAAAATGGATTACTGTACTTTGGGACAGCCTCATAAATAAAGTTTATCTGATCTGATTTGTCATTCTACTAGTACAGCTTATGAAGTTTTTCTTTAAGGTATAATCTTATAGATATAAGGCTGAATGTGCTGAGATTACATTGGGGATTACTCCATAATAAAAATCCTTATGCTGTACAGTGTCAGTATTAAACACCCAAGATATTGCTAACAAAAGTAATAACTGACTACACTACAGAACACTACAGAACACATTATTTCACGTCTTGGATTATATTTTTCAATGCAAAATCTATTATTAGCCATTTAAAATTTTTAAATTACACATAGTGGCAGTGTTGCCAACCTACCAGATTGAAATTTACTGACACAACACACACAATTTACTGACACTTCAAAGGTTACAAAATTACAGTTTTATGTACAAATTTAGGCTACAAACAAGTACAATATGCTATTAAAAATTTAGATGTAAGATAGATATTAATGCAAAAAACATATTTCTTATTTTATTTTTGATATAGTAAGTAGGTAGCTCAGGGACAGGACATAGGACGGCAAGAATGGGCGGCAAACACACATTAAATTGAACCTCACAGTGACATTGACAGCAGTAAGCAGCAGCACAGATCATCAACACAGTGACAGTCTCTCTCCATACAAGGTGGTCCCTCCACTCCAAACAGCATTGACAGTCCTGCTCCTGGCTTGCTTTGCTCCTGTCCCTCAGTACCGCACACGAGGCTCCAGCAGCTCCACTTGGCTCCCTTGCACCCTGACATCACATGACACTCTCAGGCACCACCTTCACCAGTCTTGTCCGCTGCTTGCTACAGTGTGTTCACGGAACTGACTGAACACACTGTAGCAAGCGCTGTTCTGAGCCGAGTGTCACAGACATATTTTTTACTGGCAACCTTTTCTTCTTACTGGCATTTACTGGCAGGAGAAAAGTGACCATTTTTTACTGGTTGCCAGTAAAAATACTGACTGTTGGCAACACTGCATTATGGTTCAATCTAGAGGTCCAAGCAGGAACAATGTAACTGTGCAAGGATACACTTTATAGTATATATGGCAAAGAACAATGTGCTAACAAATATGAAACAATCTCAAATATAATGTCACTGATGTTAGTACAGTAGAATTCAATTTTATTGACTGGTATTGACTTGTTCTCTTTTCACATTACAATGTTCTTTGCATTGCTATAAAGCAAATCTGGTAATAAAACAATGTAAGTGAAGCAAAGAAACACAAACTCAGCTCAAACCTCTTTAGAAAATTCAAATACACTACCAGCTAGAGACCCTGCAGCATCTCTACTTTCTGCAAGAGAGGATTAAATTGTAAGCGTAGCCAAGCCATGGATATTCAATTAATTACACATTTATAACAAGCAGTAACAAAGCTTTAAAACAAGCTTTCACTGACCTCTTTAGCTGCAGGTATTGTGGCATTATTCTTCCTCAATTTTCACAGAAGTGCTAAAGTCAATGGCCCGGATTCAGAAAGAGTTTACGTCGGCGTATCTATTGATACGCCGCGTAAATTCTAGGATGCACCGGCGTATCTTCTTTCTGTATTCAGACAGCAAGATACACCGAAATTTGGCTAAGATACGACTGACGTAAGTCTCTTACGCCGTCGTATCTTAGTTGCATATTTACGCTGGCTGCTAGGTGGCGCATCCGGAGATTTACGCGTAGAATATGTAAATTAGGTAGATACGCCGATTCAGAAACGTATGTCCGCCCGGCGCATTTTTTTACATCGTTTACGTAAGGCTTTTTCCGGCGTAAAGTTACCCCTGCTATATGAGGCGTAGCCAATGTTAAGTATAGACGTCTAATTTTGCGTCGTTTAAGTCGTTCGCGAATAGGGCTTTGCGTAAGTTACGTTCACGTCGAAAGCATTGACTATTTGCGGCGTAATTACGAGCATGCACACTGGGATACGTTCACGGACGGCGCATGCGCCGTTCGTTAGAAACATAATTTACGTGGGGTCACACTTAATTTTCATAAAACATGCCCACATCTTCCATATTTGAATTAGGCGGGCTTACGCCGGCCCTTATATGCTACGCCGCCATAACTTTGGGCGCATAATCTTTCTGAATACCATACTCGCCTCTTAAAGTTACGGCGGCGTAGCATATAGGAGATAAGCTACGCCCGCCTAAAGATACACAATTGTATCTGAATCCGGGCCCATATCTCAGCAACTCAGCTCACCAAGTTTCCCCAGTCCCAACAGTGGCTCAACAACATCCCATCCTTCTAAAAGTCCCATTGAAAGCAGTACACGTAGAGCAGAAAGTATACACTTACCCCTCCTGCTACCCTATCCTCCTTTAGCCCTTTTACTGCTGAAGCAATTGCTGGAGCAATTTTTTTCCTATTTTTCCCACACGTTTAAATGCACTTTTTGTATCTGAAGATTTGCTGTAACTACCCTTTATGGGAACGCTCATATTTTTAGACTTCAATAGCGGTGGAGCTGCAAACAGCAATGACAGAAAAGAAAAAAATAATGGGCCAGATTCACGTAGCTCAGCGGATCTATAGATCCGCTCGATCTACGTGAATTAAGATCCGCTCCCGCAAGTTTAGGAGGCAAGTGGCTAATTCACAAACCACTTACCTCCAAACTTGCGACGGCGGATCCTAAATCCCCCGGCGGAATTTTAATTCCGCGGCTAGGGGAGTGTACTATTTAAATCAGGCGCGTTCCCGCGCCGATTTAAATGATCATGCGCCGTCCGGGGAATTTCCCGGCGTGCATTGCTCCCACTGACGTCACTAGGACGTCAGTGGTTTCGACGTGAGCGGGACTTGCGACGCGCGTGTTCGTGAATCGGCGTACGCAAACGACGTTGGAAAATTCAAATTTGACGCGGGAACGCCAGCTATACTTAACATTGGCTGCGCCTGCTAAAAACAGGGGTAAGTATACGGCGGGAAAACCGCTACGGAAACGACGTAAGAACACTGCGACGGGTCCGCGTACGTTCGTGAATTTGCGTATCTCGCTGATTTACATATTATTTATCGTAAATCAGCGGGAACGCCCCCGGCGCCATTTTTTAATTGAAAAAAAGATCCGACAGTGTAACACAGTGTAACACTGTCAGATCTTAGCCCTATCTATGCGTATCTGATTCTATGAATCAGGCGCATAGATAGGACCAGTGTAAGTCAGAGATACGCCAGCCTGAATCCCGGAAGTGACAACAACATCACATCACGGAGCCTCCACGATCCCCATCCCAGCCGCCGGCCAGCGCTGTACACATTCAGTGCAGACAGGACTGCTACTGAACCATCAGCCCGTGATGTACACACTCCACCAGGACTAATGCGGATGAAACACATTTAACCCTTGACATGCCTGATTATCTCTACTCAAATGTGAGTGTTTTTAATCCTTTTTTATTAAAGATGTTTTAAATATGCTGCACTTAGAGGGCGCCATTCTCTTTCTTCTTGTCAGCAGGCAATGTCCGCCTGGCACCCGGGATCGCTCCTGACAGAGCCAAGGGGATCTTTGTGTGTAAACATAGTAGGAACAGCGATCTGTCTCCTCCCCCATTTAGTCCTATCCTCCCACAGTTAGAACACACAGTGAGGGAACACATTTAACCCCTTGATCGCCCCCTAGTGTTAACCCTATCCCTTCAAGTGGCATTTATACAGTTATTAGTGGCTATTTTTAACTCTGATCACTGTATAAATGTCACTGGTCCCAAAAAAGTGTCCTTTTCGTCGCAATGTCGCAGTCCCGATCAAAATCGCAGATAGCCGCCATTACTAGTAAAAAAATAATAGTGCCATAAATATATCCCCTATTTTGTAGAGACTGTGGCCCAGATTCACAAAGCACTTACGCCGACGTATAACAAGTTACGCCGATGTAAGTGCAAATGTGTGCCGTCGTATCTGTGCGCCCGACCCACAAACCAATATGCGCCTAAAAACAGCCTACACCCCGCCGACGTATCTTGCTTACGCCGGCGTAGGGTGGGCGTACATTTAGGCTGGGAACATGGTGCCGCTCCCATTGATTAGCCATTCAAACATGCAAATGAGGGAAATACGCCGATTCACGAACCTGCGTGCGCCCGACGCAGGCTACGCGAGGTGCGCGTAAGTTGTACGTCCGGCGTCCATCCACGGATCCTAGGTGAGTTGAGCTCTGTCATTTCAAAGCCACTGTATCTAATATTTAGGGACTCATTAAAGACAGGAATAGTACCACTGGATTGGCGCAGGGCCAATGTGGTGCCCATATTTAAAAAGGGAACAAAGTCTTTACCAAGTAACTATAGACCTGTTAGTTTAACTTATATAGTTGGGAAGATACTGTAACGTTTAATAAAAGACCACATGGATGAGTTCTTGCTGGAAAAAAACTAGAGAGACAACATGGATTCATGAAAGACAAAAGTTGTCAGACAAACCTGATTTCCTTTTATGAAGAGGTAAGTAAAACCCTGGACAGAGGCGTGGCTGTGGACGTGATATATTTGGATTTTGCAAAAGCGTTCGATACAGTTCCGCACACACGGCTAATGTGTAAGGTAAGGTCTACAGGATTGGATATATCAGTTTGTAAATGGATAGAAAACTGGCTGAAAGACAGAATTCAGAGAGTCGTGGTTAATGATTCTTACTCTGAATGGTCCAAGGTTATCAGTGGTGTACCCCAAGGTTCAGTGCTGGGACCCTTACTTTTCAATATATTTGTAAATGATATTGGGTCTGAGATCAAAAGTAACATTTCTGTCTTTGCAGATGACACCAAGCTATGCAGTGGAATAACGCCCTTGCAGGATGTCTCCAATTTACAAGCCAACCTCAATGCTCTGTCTAATTGGGCGACTAAGTGGCAGATGAGGTTTAATGTAGATAAATGTAAAGTTATGCACTTGGGGGCTAAGAATATGCATCATACATACTAGGGGGAGTACAACTGGGGGGATCTGTAGTGGAGAAGGATCTGGGGGTTTTAGTAGATCATAAGCTCAATAATAACATGCAATGCCAAGCTGCGGTTTCCAAAGCGAGCAAAGTCCTTTCTTGTATTAAGAGAGGTATGGACTCCAGAGACAGAGATATAATTTTGCCCCTGTACAAATCATTAGTAAGACCTCATCTGGAATATGCAGTTCAGTTTTGGGCACCAGTTCTCAAAAAGGACATCGGAGAACTGGAGAAAGTGCAGAGAAGGGCAACCAAACTGATAAGAGGCATGGAGGAGCTCAGCTATGAGGAAAGATTAGAAGAACTAAATTTATTCACTCTTGAGAAGAGGAGAATAAGCGGGGATATGATCAACATGTACAAATATATAAGAGGTCCATACAGTGAACTTGGTGTTGAGTTATTCACTTTACGGTCAACACTGAGGACAAGGGGGCACTCTTTACGTCTAGAGGAAAAGAGATTTCACCTCCAAATACGGAAAGGTTTTTTCACAGTAAGAGCTGTGAAAATGTGGAACAGACTCCCTCCAGAGGTGGTTCTGGCCAGCTCAGTAGATTGCTTTAAGAAAGGCCTGGATTCTTTCCTAAATGTACAGAATATAACTGAGTACTAAGATTTGTAGGTAAAGTTGATCCAGGGTAAACGCTACGGCAGCGTAATGTACGTCCACACTCTGTGAATCTGGGCCAGAAACTTTTGTGCAAACCAATCAATATACGCTTATTGCTATTTTTTTAACCAAAAATATGTAGAATAATACATATAAGCCTAAACTGATGAAGAAATTCGTTTTTTTGTTTTTTTAAATTGTGATATTTATTATAGCAAAAAGTACAAAATATTGTGGTGTTTTTTTTTCAAAATGTTCGCTCTTTTGTTGTTTATAGCACAAAAAAAAAAAAAAAAAGAAGTAATCAAATACCACCACAAGAACGCTCTTTGGGTATAACGTCGCACAACCACGCAATTGTCAGTTAAAGCGACGCAGTGCCATATTGCAAAAAATGGCCTGGTCATTAAGGGGGCAAATCCTTCTGGGGCTGAAGTGGTTAAACTTTAATTTACAGCTATCACAAGGAAGCCAATATACATGTAGAAGGAATTGTGTGGCTGTAAATTACTTATACAAGAATACCAGCAGTGGGGAAAAAAAATGCCTCTGCCATCTTAAAGGAGAACTATGGCCAAAAGTATTTATGCTATAGTTCTCCAATGGATCACAAGATTACACTTCATTCTGCACTCCTGTGACCCCTTTGCAGCCCACAGTTGGCTAAAGAACGCTGCTAGCTGAGGTCACTAAGCCGATCCAGACAGCTAGCTCAGCCTCTCAGTGAGCCGCTGAGAGCCTAAGCTACTGTAGCCACACTTGCCCCTCCACAATCAGGCGCTCCAGTGAGCACTGGAGGGGCAGAGAAGAGAGCCGGTGACTGACAGTCACCGCTTCTCTGCTCAGTGAAAACTGAGAACTGAGAGCATTTTTTGATCGCTTAGTTCTCGGTCTTAGAGGTGATAGGGAACAGATGCACCTAGGTAAGTATGATTGTTTTTTTTTGTTTTTTTAATCCAAACATCTCATATTGCATCAGCAGCAGTGAGAGAGATAAAGAGTTTTTGCCAGATGAGATTTCTTTAGAATATGACACTTTTGGGGGTGTTTTCTGCTGTTACAGGTACATGTTACCGCTTAGTGACGGCCACATGTACATATACTGTGGTAGGGAGGCCGCTCTGTGCAGGATCACATATCTAGTATGTGATATGACACCAGTGCAGCCATCACACATTTTGGGGCCCCTTACACAGCTTTAGGCAGGGCCCCCCTGGAGCAGAGAAGGGGGGGTGCTGACAAAAAGAACAAAAAACAAGTGTAATCTCTTCTCTCCTGGCGCGAGATAATAAGGGGGGGGGGCTGGAGACCATTAGGCCCCTTACAAGTGTAATGCAAAAAAAACTGTAAGGGGCCCTGGGGACCATTGGGCCCCTTACAGGTGTAATGCAAAAAATAAATAAATAATTTGAAAAAAAAAAAACATGGGAGGGGGGGCAGCCGGGCCTGTAAGGGGCCCTGGGGACCATCGGGCCCCTTACAGGTGCAATGCCTCTACCCCCTGATGGCGGCCCTGTATGACACATCCGGGTCTGTGGCATGCACTGGCGACCCACTCTTGCTGTGATTCTGTCAGCTGGCGTGCGCTGAACAGTACAGAGGCAGATTGACAATCTGCCAATGTAAACAAGGCAGATTGTCGTTCTGTCAGTGGGGAAGGTACTGATCCTGTGTTTCTGCTAAGCAGGAACACTGATCTTTGCCTTTCCCAGTCAAAGCACCTCCCACACAGTTAGTAAGCACTTGTTAGGCATACATTTAACCATTTGATAGCCCCTGATGTTAACCAGTGCTATTTTTCAGCACTGATCACTGTATTAGTGTCACTGGTCCTCAAAAAGTGCAAAAAGTGTCAGTTACTGTAGGTGTCTGATTTGTCCACCACAATATCGCAGTTCTGCTATAAGTCGCCATTATTAGTAAAAAATAAAACTAAAGGCGTTTTATGCAAAGCAATCAATATACGCTTATTGGTATTTTTTTACCAAAAATATGTAGCAGAATACATATTGCCCTAAATTGATGAAGAAATGTGTTGTAGCGCTACCCCCGAATGGGGGGCTGGTTAGATTTGGGATTGGCGTATTTAAGTTACCTCTATGTTGTGTCTAGGGGTGATGGTAATGATGAGAGCATTAATACTGTAGAATGTCCAGACCGTTGGTTGACGTTTTCAAATGCTTTATTTCCTGTTCAAACACAACCGACATGTCAACTTGAAGTAGACAGGATAGTTTGGTGAAGGAAGAGCAACTTCACAGAATCAGGCTATGGATAGAGAAAGCAGTCCTGCCTTCTATAATTGTATTTGTCTCATCGCCACTCCAGCCGGAGTGGGTAAAGTGCCCCTGGACAGGCCTCTCTCACAGGTCTGGCAGCCAGAGCGCCACTTAGAACTTCTGGGAAGGAACAAGTCTCTGCCACAGACTTGGCTCTGACTGAATTAGGATGTTGAGATAAGACCTCTGCCACAGGCCTGGTGCTTGAAAGTTTGAAAGGTAGAGCGAATCCTTCCAGTATGTCTTTTGGGGTCACCGACTGATAGCCTGAATGCAACCTGTCAGTGTCCGGTGCCCAGATCCCCCGATGGTTCATACAAGCCCTATTGGATCACCTGCCTCCGGGTTCTCCTCAGACTGATCCCCCACCGAACAGCACCCAGCTTGGGATCTTCTCAATAAGAATGGGAACCCAGTAAGTCACTGGGGTTCCCTGGCAGCATCAGTCGTTCCAGGTTATGAGAGCCTAGAGTCAGGAACTCTGCGTAGCACGTGACCCCGGCCTGGTAGGCCATGATGGTGGGGCCCGTGATGTGCGCACACCCTAAAGGTGGGTGCAGCACCTGGAACCAAGAACCCGCGGAAAAAAAAAAACCCGAACCACGGCCTCCGCCACAGAAATACCCCTCCCCAGCATGCCCCGCGAGGGAAAACTCCTCCAATTGGCTGCTGGGAATAAGCGGCTCCGCCTGGAGCCCTCTGGCGCCACCTGCCATCCAGAGATGAAACTGCATCTCTGGAGTACAGACTGACCCACAGGACAATCCAGAATTGGCGACAGCCAAATTTAACAAATCAAATGAATGAGAGCAACATAACTCTCTCATTCCCCCACTAAATTTATTATAGCACCTGTACGAAAAGTACACAGGCGCTACAGTGTTTTATTAAAAAAATGTTATTGGGTATGTTTTATAGCAGAAAGTAAAAAAATATATATTTATTTTTTCCATTATTGTCTGACATTTTTTGTTTATAGCGCATAAAATAAATACAGCAGAGGTGATCAAATACCACCAAAAGAAAGCTCTATTTATTTGGGTACAGCGTCGCATGACCACGCAATTGTCAGTTAAAGTAACACAGTGCTGTATCACAAAAAAATGGCCTGGTCATGAAGGGGGGTAAACATTCCGGAGCTGAAGTGGTTAAAGTGCTTAGACCTAGCAACTGGTTGGTACTGTATGCCTATGCAGCATCACAGTGAAGTAGATCACGTGCTCTACATACCCAGAAGTGCCAGATATTCTCTTTAAAAAACATTTTTCAGCAGGCCATATGCACCTGAGCCTCTTTTACATGGGCCTTGATGCTGACTCTTGAGCCACAGTGGATTCAATTGTCAGTAGCAGTTGGCACATAGTTAGCAGGCGTTCAAACTGAAATCTCTATGCACTTCATTGCAATCAACTCTATTGGACATATAATGGCAATATGGCCCCGTTTATGATGACAATTTTTTTTTCTGCCATGCCATGGAGTACAGCATACACAGCAAGGTTTATGGAGCTGTCTGGTGGCCATTGCCTGGATTGAAAGGTGGTTGAGGCGAGTTAAAAACATGCCTCAACTGCCTGGTTTTGCTATCTGACTCTGCCCATGTTAGAGACCTTGAAGAGAGCATTGTGGGCCGGATTCACGTACAGCCGCGTACAATTGTGCGGGTGTAACGTATCTGATTTACGTTGCGCCTCCGCAACTTACACGGGCAAGTGCTGTATTTTCAAAGCACTTGCTCCGTAAGTTGTGGCGGCGTAGCGTAAATCGGCCGGCGTAAGCCCGCCTATTTCAAATTTGGATCAGGGGGGCATGTTTTATGTAAAACTACTGTGACCCGACGTGATTGACGTTTTTGCGGAACGGCGAATAGGCCGTCCGTGGAATTTCCAAGTGTGCATTGCTCCAAAGTACGCCGCAAGGACGTCATTGGTTTCGACGTGAACGTAAATGACGTCCAGCCCCATTCACGGACGACTTACGCAAACGACGTAAATTTCGACGCGGGAACGACGGCCATACTTAACATTGTTACGCCGCACTTATGCCTCATATAGAAGGGGCAACTATACGCCGGGAAAAGCCTAACGTAAACGTCATAACTTTACTGCGTCGGCCACGCGTACGTTCGGGAATTCAAGTATCTAGCTAATTTGCATACTCAACGCGGAATTCTACGGAGGCGCCACCTAGCGGTCGAAAAAAAATGCAGTTAAGATCCGAGGGCGTAAGAGACTTACGCCTGTCGGATCTAATGGATATCTATGCGTAACGGATTCTAAGAATCAGGCGCATAGATACGACGGGTCGGATTCGGACTTACGACGGCGTACATGGCGCTGCGCCGTCGTAAGTCCTTTCAGAATCTGGCCCTGTGTGTTTATATTTATTTGGGCTTTGCTGTGAACAAACTGCTTATGACAGGAGGCCAACTTTGCCCTGGGTAGAAAGAGCAGGTGCTCAGGACGTAAAGCAGCCCAGGGAGGCTGCAGGCTATGCTGTGTAAACATGTAAATGTAGCTTATCATAGTGTACAGGGCTACATGGGGAAATACAAATGCTTATGTCATAATAAAAGTATTATTTTTAAATCTCTTCAGACCTGCTATGGGTAGGGTGACCACATTTCCAAACTGCCATTCAGGGACACCCCCCCCCCCCCCATTTTTTTGCAGATTTTTGGGGCAGGGGCGTATGAAATCAGCGGGCCCATGTGCGAGATCAAAAGTGGGCCCTAGGCATCAAGAAAAACAACTGAGTGGTCGGGGCACAGAGTAGTCAGAGGGGCAGTGGGATGGATAGAGGCACACCTCCCAACTTTCTGAGATGGAAATGAAGGACACCTATTAGCAAAAATATGTAGGAGAATTATAAACAAAGAAAAACTGGTTAAACCCACAGGTGCTTTTTTACCACTACTATTCTTTTATATTGGCTCCTTGAGGGACACACAAGGAGGAAAGAGGAACAGAGGGGCAGAGGGACAATGCTCTAAATGAGGGACAGTTCCTCCAAATCAGGAACAGCACAGGAGGGGGGATGAAGAACAGCACAGGTGGGACCAGAGGACAGCACAGGAGGGGGGCACTGATGAACTGCAGGGGGTGGGGGACTGGAGAACAGCACAGGTGGGGGACTGGAGAACAGCACAGGTGGGGGACTGGAGAACAGCACAGGTGGGGGACTGGAGAACAGCACAGGTGGGGGACTGGAGAACAGCACAGGTGGGGGACTGGAGGACTGCACAGGTGGGACCAGAGGACTGCACAGGTGGGACCAGAGGACTGCACAGGTGGGACCAGAGGACTGCACAGGAGGGGGGCTGAAGAACAGCACAGGGTGGGACTGAAGAACAGCACAGGAGGGGGGACTGAAGAACAGCACAGGAGGGGGGGGGGACTGAAGAACAGCACAGGTGGGACCAGAGGACTGCACAGGTGGGACCAGAGGACTGCACAGGAGGGGGGCTGAAGAACAGCACAGGGTGGGACTGAAGAACAGCACAGGAGGGGGGACTGAAGAACAGCACAGGAGGGGGGGGGACTGAAGAACAGCACAGGTGGGACCAGAGGACAGCACAGGAGGGGGGACTGAAGAACAGCACAGGGTGGGACCAGAGGACAGCACAGGAGGGGGGACTGAAGAACAGCACAGGTGGGACCAGAGGACAGCAGGGGGTTGGCGAATGGGGGGTGAGGTGGGAGAGAGCAGAGAAGTTACTGGGGAAGATCAGCCAGGAGAGTGTTGAGGGACCTGTGGGCAGCAGAAGAAAACTGGATAGGAGGGGTGGCATATAGAGAAACTGATGCCCCCCATGTTCTTCTTGCAGCCACTGAATGCCCGCTTTTCCTCCTTTACCTCCTGCAGGCATTCAGTGGCTGCAAGAAGAACATGGGGGGCATCAGTTCCTCTATATGCCGCCTCTCCTATCCAGGTTTAGAGGGAAGCTGCATGGACCCCCTGGAGTATGAGGCTGGGTTGCAATGGCGCCCCCTGTAGTTACACCGCTGCAGTGGAGTAACTAAAACATTTCTGGCAGTTTGAAGGAGCAATGAATGGAATGCTGGCAGGATTCTGAGGTTGTGATAGTCGCTGATGAGCCACTCCTGAGAGGATTGCTTGGTAAACAGAGGGGGGTAACAAGACTAGTAGGTGAAAAGGTGGCAGAACATGAAAGGCTGAGGGGGAGGGAGGAGGGGGGGGGCAGTGAGAGGCAAACAAGTAGTGGGAGAGAAGAGACATTGAGCAGCTGGACAGGACTGGGTGTGAGGAGTTATCATGTGTGCAGGAAACATCTTCAGCTCTGAGGGGTTCATGCTGGCACCTGTAGTTCTTCACTTTTGGGGGGAAGTCACATCCCCAAAAGTGAAGGATTACAAGTCCCAGCATGAACCCTGCCCTGATATCTAAGGATGTTTCCTCCTTCCATCCAGGGTGTCATGTGTAATCTGTCCTCTCCTGCCGACCCTTATCTGCCTTATCTTACTCAGCCTGGAGCAAGCCTCTGCGTGTCCTGTGCAGACACTCCAGCTTCTTACAAGTGCTGAACTCTGACTGCTGAGGGAGAGCCGACAGGATTATAACACGGATGGATCTGCTGGTCAGTGCTTTGCAATGTTACTTGCCTTAGTTTGTACCATCTCTCATCTGTACACTGCAGTCTGTCTCACAGTCCGATGTTTCTTCTGGCTGCTGGCTGGACTCCAGAACATACAGGAGTAGGTGGGTGGAGCTGAACAGAAGGCGCGGAGGAGGAAGTTAAACTCTCCTCCGCTGTGATAGGTCTCTGCCTCTCTCCTGCTCTGACGTCACTGGTTGCTACACGCCAAGCGGGAGGCAGCCAGGTAGCAACCAGTTTGGGCACTGAGCCAGGGGCGGTGAATAAAGAAAAAGGGGTCTCACTCTCTGTCAGCTAGGGGTCCACCACAGGCTGAGACAGAGATGATGTATACAAAGGCTATTTTAGGGGGCATTAGATCTGCCCAGGCCAATTCCGGGACTCTGTATTGTCCCGTAATGAGTGTGTCCGGGACACGGGACACAAGCATTAATTAAGGGACAGTCCCGGGCAATCCGGGACACGTGGTCACCCTAGCTATGGGTGACTTAGATAATCTTTTCAATTTTCACCATTCAGGAAAGTGTTAATCTGAAGAATGATTTAAGCATTAGTAATAAACTTAAGCCTAGCTATGAATTATGACATATACTAGTGACATTGTTGCTACTTCTAAACTATTGGAACACATTATGCTTAGCCTGTTTGTTGGGGGTTTATTTCCCAATCTTAGCAGTCTTCCTGTTAGCGCAGACTGAAACAGACCTCTTTTGTGCAGGAGGGAAATCTTCCGTGTTTTCTTTGTGCTTTGTCTAAACAACAGTTACCCTACTCAAGGAGTAGAACAGCAGTGTCTGGTCTTATTACAGGAAGGTCCTGCAAAGACACAAGGTTTCACACTGCATAGATCTAGAAGGAATACACAAGCAAAAATGTCATCCGGGCATAATTTTTTTTTTGCAAGTTAAAATTAATTACATTAAACATTCCATTAAACATATTAATAGCTCCCCAATCGACCAGAAAAACATTGCCTTATATGCTCCAGCTCATGTTGTGATCGTATCCATCATATGTGTGGGCATGTAAAGCCCAGTTCCTGTTTCTTCCTTTTTTCGTGGAGAGGTGCATGCTGGGCAATTTTTAGGCACAGTTATGCCCAGAGACTCCTGGGAAATGAGTACCATCATTTCCCAGGAGGCAATGGGGTCTTAGGACAGGAAGTTGAACCACCGAGGACTAGGAACTAGGCAGATTATGAAATCTGCCTGGTAACAGCCAGATCGGAGTGAGTAATTTTTTTTTTTTTTTTAACATTAAGAAAGAAAGTTCATTTTTAGGGTGGAACTCTGCTTTAAATGTGGTGGCTGCATTTGTTTTTTTGTAGGCTTCTTTCTTTATTTTCAACCTGTGGTCCAGCCAATAAGTCTGTTATTTTTCAACTTCCTTTAACAGACCAAGCTGTCTAGCAAAAATGGCAGTTAGAGGGTTAAGACAAATATTGAGAGGGGTCACTTTATTGCCCAATTCACACTTGAGCATTGTAGCTTGAAAAAGTACAGGAGTTTCTTTTGAGCTACAAGCTTCAAGATTTTTGTCCTCAATAGCAGTGGCGGCCCATCAATAGGAGACTGCCCATCCCCCCCAAAGCTAGTCATCATAAAAAAACAAAAATAAAAATTGTTCCTTTAAGAGTGTGCGGGGCACCGGACGAACAGGTGTCTATAAGAAGCATAATGTGTTTGACATCACGTGATCGTGGCTGAGAAGATTTATTGGCTTCCTTTAGAGTGTCCTCGGGGGGCAGAGTGATGCGACCCAAACACTCCCACTGTTGAATTTAGCTTTCTTTGCTGATTTATGATTAGCACAAATTTCACATTTCACATTCCCCCCCCCCTAGTAACAAGCTTTCAGCTGACTGAAAATTATTTTAAAAAATGCTCCAGCTTCAGATGCCAGAAAAAAATGCACAAAAAATTTGCTACAAAACCTTAAAAAAAGCCTGGTGAAAAATAATAAAAAAAGCCAAAAAAAACAAAAACAAATGTAGCCACCACATTAAAGGACTGGTAAGATGCAAGATATTCCTTTTTTGTTTTTGGGTTTGATACACTTTAAAGCATATCTATAGTGAACATTTTAATTCATACATTCATTTCCACATTGTATTTCAAAGTATTTCTGGCCAGTGGCGTTGCTAGGGGGGTGCGGGGGGTGCGGGCCGCACCGGGTGACACCCACTAGAGGGGTGACACCATCCCGATTAAAAAAAAAAAAAAAGCTGACATGACCAGAGGTGCAGGTGGCTGTGTAATGTAAAAGGGGTGCAGTGATGCAGAGTGTTGTGTAATGTAAAAGTGTCCATAGGTGCAGGGGGCTATGAGATGTAAAGGGGGCCAGTGATGCAGGGTGCTGTGTAATGTAAAGGGGTCCAGAGGTGCAGGTGGCTGTGTAATGTAAAAGGGTCCAGAGGTGCAGGGTGCTGTGTAATGTAAAGGGGTGCAGAGGGCTGTGTAGTGTAAAAGGGTCCAGAGGTGCAGGGGGCTATGTGATGTAAAGGGGTGCAGAGGTGCAGGCGGCTGTGTAATGTAAAAGGGGTGCAGTGATGCAGGGTGCTGTGTAATGTAAAGGGGTCCAGTGATGCAGGGTGCTGTGTAATGTAAAAGGGGTGCAGTGATGCAGGGTGCTGTGTAATGTAAAGGGGTCCAGAGGTGCAGGTGGCTTTGTAATGTAAAAGGGTCCAGAGGTGCAGGGTGCTGTGTAATGTAAAGGGGTGCAGTGATGCAGGGTGTTGTGTAATGTAAAAGTGTCCATAGGTGCAGGGGGCTATGAGATGTAAAGGGGGCCAGTGATGCAGGGTGCTGTGTAATGTAAAGGGGTCCAGAGGTGCAGGTGGCTGTGTAATGTAAAAGGGTCCAGAGGTGCAGGGTGCTGTGTAATGTAAAGGGGTGCAGAGGGCTGTGTAGTGTAAAAGGGTCCAGAGGTGCAGGGGGCTATGTGATGTAAAGGGGTGCAGAGGTGCAGGCGGCTGTGTAATGTAAAAGGGGTGCAGTGATGCAGGGTGCTGTGTAATGTAAAGGGGTCCAGTGATGCAGGGTGCTGTGTAATGTAAAAGGGGTGCAGTGATGCAGGGTGCTGTGTAATGTAAAGGGGTCCAGAGGTGCAGGTGGCTTTGTAATGTAAAAGGGTCCAGAGGTGCAGGGTGCTGTGTAATGTAAAGGGGTGCAGAGGGCTGTGTAGTGTAAAAGGGTCCAGAGGTGCAGGGGGCTATGTCATGTAAAGGGGTGCAGAGGTGCAGGCGGCTGTGTAATGTAAAAGGGGTGCAGTAATGCAGGGTGCTGTGTAATGTAAAGGGGTCCAGAGGTGCAGGGTACTGTGCAATGTAAAGTGGTCCAGAGGTGCAGTTGTGGAGAGGGGTACACAGTAGTAACAAAAAGATATTGAAGGATGCAGAGGTATGCAGGGGGCACAGTGGGGTGTTTTTACATTTTAACGTGTGGGGGGGGTGCCAGATATTGGATCCGCCCCGGGTGCCAAATGCTCTAGGTACGCCCCTGTTTCTGGCTAATGTAAATGATCTTTAAGTTTAAAAACTTTGTGAAGATCCACTCACATTTTCTTGTTTGAGTGCTGCGGCATACAGTCCTGTGAGTAGGCACTGCTGTGCCACACATTTCACAGAGCCTGCCTTCTGAACTACATAGGTGCTGAGAGGAGGAGTTTCAGAAGGTGGAGTCAGTACAGGAATCACTGCTTGCATGCAGAAAGGTATCATTGGATATGTCATCCTTAAAACAGCACAGGAGATGCTAAAAAGAATGCAGGGAATCCAAGAAGTTGTGGAAAGAGATGGTAAGCAAAAAGGCAAAACTCACAACACAAAAGGAGATTTTTCAAGTAAACTTATATTGCATACCTCACAACTTTTTGAGATGGGAATGAGAGACACCTATCAGCAAAAGTATGCAGGCATAGGACACACCCCTGGCCACGCCCCCTTAAATACACAATTTTTTCCACATTTTTTACCACTACTATTCCTTTATATTGGCTTTGGAATTTACAAATGCAGCAATTTAGAAATCAGATGAAAGGTTTAGTGCTGAAAAACACTTTTTGTTAAATACATTTTATACATTTTATATACAACTATATAGATCAGACCAAAATGAGGGACAAAATAAGGAGGAATGAAGGACAGAGGGACATTGCTAAAAAATCAGGGACAGTCCCTCGAAATCAGGGATAGTTGAGAGCTATGATATTGGATTGACAAAAAGAAATCTTATTTCTTTCACTATTACAATGCAGATGTTTTAAAATTTTTGGGCCAGATTCACGTAGCTCAGCGGATCTATAGATCCGCTCGATCTACGTGAATTAAGATCCGCTCCCGCAAGTTTAGGAGGCAAGTGGCTAATTCACAAACCACTTACCTCCAAACTTGCGACGGCGGATCCTAAATCCCCCGGCGGAATTCAAATTCCGCGGCTAGGGGAGTGTACTATTTAAATCAGGCGCGTTCCCGCGCCGATTTAAATGCGCATGCGCCGTCCGGGGAATTTCCCGGCGTGCATTGCTCCCACTGACTTCACTAGGACGTCAGTGGTTTCGACGTGAGCGGGACTTGCGACGCGCGTGTTCGTGAATCGGCGTACGCAAACGACGTTGGAAAATTCAAATTTGACGCGGGAACGCCAGCTATACTTAACATTGGCTGCGCCTGCTAAAAACAGGGGTAAGTATACGACGGGAAAACCGCTACGGAAACGACGTAAGAACACTGCGACGGGTCCGCGTACGTTCGTGAATTTGCGTATCTCGCTGATTTACATATTATTTATCGTAAATCAGCGGGAACGCCCCCGGCGCCATTTTTAAATTGAAAAAAAGATCTGACAGTGTAACACAGTGTAACACTGTCAGATCTTAGCCCTATCTATGCGTATCTGATTCTATGAATCAGGCGCATAGATAGGACCAGTGTAAGTCAGAGATACGATGGTGTATCTGTAGATACACCGTCGTATCTCTTTGTGAATCTGGCCCAAAGTGTATGCTGTGACCATAGACAGGGTGGGACTGGGAATAAAAACCAGCCCTGGAAAAAAAATTCATACCAGCCCCATAGCATTATTATACCAGCCCAACAGCATAACATCATTATTTTCTTGTATATAAAAAGGAATACCATGTATTTTAAAGCACATTTGAAGAGTGTATTATATATAGATAAGACAGATATGAAATCACATAGGGCTTTATATATATAAAAGCAAATTCCAGTTAAAAGTGGTAAAAGTGTCAATCATTAAGGGGGACCCCAGGAACTCAAAACGTGGGGGGGACTCTGTTCAACAGAGACCACCTTCCACAAAAAGAATATGCTAAGGTAAGGGAGGGGGTGGGTTTCTGATATAAGGGGGAAACTTTCATATCAGTGCCCCCTTACATTAGTGACCCCCCCTCAGACTGGCCTAACGGTGCTGACACTGACCTCCTATCAGGTGCACTGTGCAGGGCTCAGTCAGTCCCTCGGAGATTGCAGACAGATAGATAGAGTAGTTAGAGGCTACGGGCATGATACAGTAGATCAGGGTTCCTCAAACTACGGCCCTCCAGCTGTTGTAGAACTACACATCCCATGAGGCATTGTAACACACTGACATTCACAGACATGACTAGGCATGATGGGAATTGTAGTTCCTGAACACCTGGAGGGCCGTAGTTTGAAGACCCCTGCAGTAGATGGTTAAAGACTAAGGACATCATAGTAAAGATGGTAAGAGAATGCAGACATGCAACAAGAGATGGTCAGAGACTGCAGACATGATACAAGAGCTCAATGCAGCCTCACCAGTGCCAATCAAATGCAGCCTCATCAGTTCCAATCAAATGCAGCCTCATTGTGCCCATCAATTCAGCCTCATTGTGCTCATCAATTCAGCCTCACTGTGCAGATCAATGCAGCCTCACAGTGATTTAATCTACTATCACACGAGTCTAGGGGGGCAGGACCTTGTTACAGCGTGGCCGCTGAACACAGACCCAGCTCCGTGACATACAGGAGGAGGAGAGAGGGGAGCGCTGCATGCTGCAGCCACAGCTCAAAGCGGCCCCAGGGCATGCGGCCTACCGGTACATTTCCCTGTATCCCAGTAGGCCAGACCGTAGGAATATGCATACCTCATGTATTTAGACAATATTTGCTCATCACAGGTTTGAGCTTTAACATCTATGCAAATACAAACATGCTTTATCAAAAGGACAACACAAACAAAAGCTCAAAGCTCCTGTCTCTGTTGGTTTTTATTTTGAAACCAAATCCCCCTATCACTCATTCCACCTCTTTTTGGGGTGATACTGTATACAGACCCAAATAATGCTATACTGCACTAAACTTGTTATTCAGTTTCTAATTTAATACATTGGTTCTTATCAAACACTAATATAGAGGTCAGGTAGCGTTTAAAAAAAACTTGTGGGGTTTAACCACTTCAGCCCCGGGAGGTTTTGCCCCCTTAATGACCAGGCCATTTTGTGCGATACGGCACTGCGTCGCTTTAACTGACAATTGCATGGTCATGCGATGTTGTACCCAAACAAAATGAATGTCATTTTTTCCCAAATAGAGCTTTCTTTTGGTGGTATTTGATCACCTCTGTGATTACATTTTTTTGCGCTATGAACAAAAAAAAGAGCGACAATTTTGTAAAAAAAAAAAAGCATTTTTTTTTCCTTTTTGCTATAATAAATAACCCCCCCAAAAAATATAAAAGAAAACAAATTTCTTCCTTAGTTTAGGCCAATGTGTATTCATCTACATATTTTTGGTAAAAAGTCGCAAAAGGAATATATTGATTGGTTTGCGCAAAAGTTATAGCATCTACAAAATAGGGGATGTATTTATGGCATTTTTATTATTATAATTTTTTTTCCTAGTAATCAGATCGGACACTTTTGACACTTTTTTGGGACCAGTGACATGTATACAGTGATCAGAGCTAAAAATAGCCACTGATTACTGTATAAATGTCATTGATAGGGAAGGGGTTAACACTAGGGGGCGATTAAGTGGTTAAATAGGTGTCCTAGGGAGTGATTTTAACTGTGGGGGGATGGGACTGCCTGGAAAAGGAGACCGATTGTTGTGAAATAAAAAGAAGCTTACAAACTTTACTATTAAACTTTTACGTTTTAACTGTAACCAATTTGTAAGAAGTTAGGGACTTTGGCTATATATTTTTTTTAAATGTAAATGTTCCTATAGTTAATTAACCACTTAAGCCCCGGACCAATATGCAGCCTAAAGACCCAAGGTGTTTTTACAGTTCGGGACTGCGTCGCTTTAACAGACAATTGCGCGGTCGTGCGACGTGGCTCCCAAACAAAATTGGCGTCCTTTTTTCCCCACAAATAGAGCTTTCTTTTGGTGGTATTTGATCACATCTGCGGTTTTTAGTTTTTGCGCTATAAACAAAAATAGAGCGACAATTTTGAAAAAAAAGCAATATTTTTTACTTTTTGCTGTAATAAATATCCCCCAAAAACATATATAAAAACATTTTTTTTCCTCAGTTTAGGCCGATACGTATTCTTCTACCTATTTTTAGTAAAAAAAATCGCAATAAGCGTTTATCGATTGGTTTGCGCAAAATTTATAGTGTTTACAAAATAGGGGATAGTTTTATTGCATTTTTATTTTTTATTTTTTTTTTTACTACTAATGGCGGCGATCAGCAATTTTTTTCGTGACTGCGACATTATGGCGGACACTTCGGACAATTTTGACACATTTTTGGGACCATTGTCATTTTCACAGCAAAAAATGCATTTAAATTGCATTCTTTATTGTGAAAATGACAGTTGCAGTTTGGGAGTTAACCACAGGTGGCGCTGTAGGAGTTAGGGTGCACCTAGTATGTGTTTACAACTGTTTGGGGGTGTGGCTGTAGGAATGACGTCATCGATCGTGTCTTCCCTATAAAGGGAATGACGCGATCGATGCGCCGCCATAGTGAAGGACGGGGAAGCAGTGTTTACACACGGCTCTCCTCGTTCTTCAGCTCCGGGGAGCGATCGCGACGGAGCGGCTATAAACAAATAGCCGCGCCGTGGTCCCGGATCGCTCCCCGAGCGGACCCGACCTCCGCATGTAGCGGGGGGGGTCCCGATCGGACCCCCCCACCCGCTAATAGGCGAGGACGTACCTATACGCCCATGTGCCTGTACGTGCCATATTGTGGACGTATATGTACATGGGCTGGTCCTTAAGTGGTTAATACCTATCACTGCTTAATAAAAGATTAAAAGGGGTTGTAAAAGTAAAAAAAAAAAAAACTAAATAGCTTTCTTTACCTTAGTGTAGTCCTCCTTCACTTACCTCATCCTTCGATTTTGCTTTTAAATGTCCTTATTTCTTCTGAGAAATCCTCATTTCCTGTTCTTCTGTCTGTAACTACACACAGTAACACAAGGCTTTCTCCCTGGTGTGGAGTGTCGTGCTTGCCCCTTCCATTGGACTATAGGAGAGTCAGGACGCTCTCTACGTTGCAGATAGAGAAAGGAGCTATGTGTTAGTGGATGTCCTGACTCTCCTGTAGCCCAAGAAAGGGGCAAGCACGACACTCCACACCAAGGAGAAAGCCTTGCATTACTGTGTGTAGTTACAGACAGAAGAACAGGAAGTGAGGATTTCTCAGAAGAAATAAGGACATTTAAAAGCAAAATAGAAGGATGAGGTAAGTGAAGGAGGACTGCACTAAGGTAAAAGAAGCTATTTAGGAAAATAAAAAATGTACCTTTACAACCCCTTTAAAGTGGAGGTTCACCCAAAAAATCAATTTTTAACATTAGATTGAGGCTAATTACAGGAAGCAGAATCGGGTGTTTTTTTTTTTTAAATCAATGCAGTACTTACCGTTTTAGAGATAGATGTTCTCCGTATATAGATTTAGAGCTTTCTTTTGGTGGCATTTGATCACCTCTGCGATTTTTATTTTCTGCAAAAATAAATAAAAAAATGACCGAAAATTTAGGAAAAAAAATGTTTTTTTCGTTACTGTTATAAAACATTGTAAATAAGTATGTTTTCTCCTTCACTGATGGGCACTGATGGTACTGCACTGACGGGCACTGATAAGGCGGCACTGATGGGCACCGATGAAGTGGCACTGATGTGGTGGCATTGATGGGCACTAATATGCGACACTGATGGGCGGCACAGATGGGCACTGATAGGCGGCACGGATAGGCGGCATGGATGGGCATGGATAGGTGGCACGGATGGGCATGGATAGGCGGCACAGATGGGCATGGATAGGCGGCACAGATGGGCATGGATAGGCGGCACAGATAGGCGGCACGGATAGGTGGCACGGATAGGCGGCATGGATGGGCACTGATAGGCGGGATGGATGGGCACTGATAGGCAGCATGGATGGGCACTGATAGGCAGCATGGATGGGCACTGATAGGTGGCACGGATGGGCATAGATGGGCACTGATAGGTGGCACTATCGTATGTGTTGTACTAATGGATGTCAATCAGTGCCAAACAATGCCTGCCAATCAGTGATGCCCATTGTGGGCACTGATAGGCATCTATTACGGGCACTGATTGGCATCCATTTTTTGTGTCATCCCTGGTGGTCTAGGGTGGCATACCTGTGTTTTTTGTTTTGCATCCCTGGTGGTCCAGTGGGCATCCCTGGCGGTCCAGTGGGCATCCTCGGGGGGGGGGGGGGGCTGTGCAGATAATCGATCAGCACAAACCCCCCCCCCCTGTCAGAGGAGCAGCCGGTCTGCTCTCCTTTACTCGCGTCTGACAGACGCGAGTGAGGAAAAGCCGATTACCGGCTTTTCCTGTTTACATCGTGATCAGCCGTGATTGGACACGGCTGATCACGTGCTAAAGAGTCTCTGCGAGACTGACACTCTGCACCCGGGGGCGCGCAGCGGCTCAATATCCTGAGGACATCACTTTGCCGACGTCAATATGTCATTGGCGGGCGGCAAGTTGTTAAAGTGAAAAAATAAAAGTAAAATATTGCTTTAAATATCCGTACCTGGGGGGTGTCTATAGATTGCCTGTAAAGTGGCGCGTGTTTCCCGTGTTTAGAACAGCCCCTGCATAAAATTAAATTTCTAAAGGAATAAAAGCCATTTAAAACTGCTTGCGGCTTTAATGTAATGTCGGGTCCTGGCAATATGGATAAAAATCATTGAGAAACATGGCATGGGTACCCCCCCAGCCCATTACCAGGCCCTTTGGGTCTTGTATGGATATTAAGGGGAACCCTGCAACCAAGTTAAAAAAGAAAAGGCGTGGGGCCCCCAGGTTCTATATACTCTGAACAGCAGTATACAGGCGGTGCAAACAACACAGGGACTGTAGGTTTGTTCTTAACTAGAATCTGTTTGTAATTTGGAACAGGTACAGTTTGTAAGTGTAGCTTCAGCCAACAAAAATCTATTTTAAAGCTGTTTGGATAACATAGGGAAAGGTTATCACCCCTGTAACATTTGTTTTGCTGTCTGTGCCCCTGTTCAAAAGATTTCACCTCACTTTCTGTCCCAATGACAATTGGATTTAGAAAATTTTGGGTTTTTAGGGAAACAAGGATTGGTGATAAAGCATCAGTGGAGAGGAGACACCTTTTTCCCATATCTTACAGGAGAGAATTTCCCTTCCTAGGGGTAGATTTCCTCTGACTACCTGTTGTCTCCCTCCGTTTGTAAGTAGGAGTCGTTTGTAAGTCGGATGTTTGAAAGTAGGGGCCTGCCCTATATACTCTGCAGAAATTTGGGCCTTAGGTGTTGGTGGTACCAGAGCACTGTAAGCCCTCACAGTAACTCTTGGTGGGCGCTGGAAAGGGCCCTTCTGTGAAATATTAGATCAATAATTGTAATTGCATGCCCCTGTTAAACAGGGTTAGAAAAAATGGGCCTTTGGTGGTGTGCTGGTGTTGCCACAACACTGTAAGCCCTCACAGTTACTCTTGGTGAGCGCTGGAACGGGCCCTGCTGTGAAATATTAGATCAAGAATTGTATTTACATGCCCATGTTGATCAGGGTCAGAAAAACTGGGCCTTTGGTGGTGGTGTGGTGGTGTTGGCACAACACTGTAAGCCCTCACAGTTACTCTTGGTGGGTGCAGGAACGGGCCCTGCTGTGAACTATTAGATCAAAAATTGTAATTAAACGCCCCTGTTAAACAGGGGGCAGAAAAATTGGGCCTTAGGCACTGGTGCAGGTGCCACAACACTGCAACCCCTCACAGATACTCTAGTTGAGCACAGGAACAAGTCCTGCTGCAAAATATTACAGAAAGAATTGTAATTACACGCCCCTGTTAAACATGGGCAGAACAATTGGGCCTTAGTGGTGGTGCCCAGAACCAAAAATGTTCCTATGCAGTCTTGAAGGGATCTCACATTCAAAAAAAAATATTCAGTTTCATCAGCAGGGCCACCATCAGGAATTTTGGGGCCCCTTACACAGCTTCAGCTGGAGCAGAGAACCGGGGGGGGTTGCGCAAATTGAGAAAGGGGGCCGCCGCAAATTGAGGTAGAAGGGGGGGCTTGGGGAGCTGACAATAAAGGGAGGTTTTGGCTGGGCCCCTGGGGACCATTGGCCCCTTACAGGTGTACTGCCTATACCCCCCTGATGGCGGCCCTGTACATCAGCATCAGGTGCTTGGTAGCTGGTGAGCCGATCGACCAAGTTGGTGGACAGGCGCACCCTGTGATCAGCATCACAAGCCTCCAGCAGCACTGAATGTGCGTTCCAAAAGAACGCTGGATGCAGGACAGGCCAGTAGCTCAATTGCATACTGTGCAAGCTCTGGCCAGTGATCCATCCTCTGTTTTTAACGCATACTGTTAGACAGGTTAATTTAGTTGTTCTGCAGGCTGGTCGGTAAGGAGGCTTGGTTTTTCCCTGGGCATTTCCCAGGTTTTGTTGTTATCTGTGTTAGCCTTCCTATGCCACTTACTGCGATTGCCAGCAATAGATGGGGGCGGTGGACACGTTTTTGTTTCACCTGTGGTGTTTATATTGGACCAGCAGTGCATCAACACCTTTGCAGCCATTGTGCTATATGCTGGGTGTTTGGTGTGCTCCTGTACCTTTAAGGAGGGGTGGCTCCCCTTCAGTCCACCTGCCCCCATCTATCCATTAGAATACATGTGCCTCCACTGTGGGGACGTTCATTGTTTAGTGTTAGGACCACAGATTACGGGGTGCCTTGGCGCAGCTCTGTGGCTCATGCATGCGTTTGCATGTGCCTCCACTGTGGGGACGCTTATTGTTTAGTGTTAGGACCACAGATTGGTCCTCACGCATGCGTTTAGCAAATGCATGCGGACAAAACCCCTGTTTTTAATGCATACTGTTAGACAGGTTAATTTGGTTGTTCTGCAGGCTGGTCGGTAAGGAGGCTTGGTTTTTCCCTGGGCATTCCCCAGGTTTTGTTGTTATCCATCCTCAAGACCCAGTAACCCAGAGAATTTTCGGTTGGAAAGGTCTCCAAATCTGATCTTGCCCCTAGGTATTTATGCACCATGTAAATCAGATGCTGGTGATGGTTGCTGGAACCGATCAGACCTTGGGGCTGCGGACTAAAAAATTGTCTGAACGCATCGGTCAGACAACCACCTTCTCCACCGCTCCTTCTGTGACTGACCGAAGCCTCAGCAACACGTTGTCCAGTACCAGGAATTTGTAACCTCCCAGGCTCTGGAAACGTATTGCACAAACCTTTCTGCAAGGCCCCCCGAAGATGTTTCATCCTCTGCGACGGCTGGATAAGGTCCACAAACTTAACCTTGTAACGTTGATCAAGGAGGGTTGTCAGCCAGTAATGATCCCTCTCCTTGATACCACGAATCCGAGGATCCTTTCGCAGGCTTTGCAGGATCAGGGAGGCCATGCAGCGTAGGTTTGCTGAGACATTCGGTCCGGAGTCTTCTGGGTCACTAAGGAGGACATGATCTGCAGCCACCTCCTCCCACCCACGTACAAGTCCATGGGTTTCTGGGGACTGTAAAAGATCCTGTAATGGAATGACCCGGGACACCCAGAGACTTTTGAAGCGTGTGGGGTACTCCTGTGCCAGCATCACTAATGACTGTTGGGTCTAGGGTCACCCTGTGCCCCTTTTGGGCATAGGGTGACTGAGAAATATTAATTATAAATTACATGAGATGGGACATAACTGATAATTCATGTTTTGCAGGATCTTGGAATATTACAGTTTGATTTCATGCTGACCCACAACCGGTCAATAAGAGTGTCTACTTCAATGCTTAACCTAGGCTGTTGAGATGCTAACTAAGTACGTCTGCTCCTAAGACCTTTCATTGTGTGAAGATGCTATTGATAATAGATATGTGTTGTGAGGTCAGATGTCTTCTTTCAGGGTTAGGGAATTAGCATGTCAATTATGTTTAGTAAAGGAATGTGACTTCTCAGCTGTAGTAATTAGGTCATGTTAAATCGGTGCCAAAACGTCTGACATAGATATGTGTATTATGCAGATGAATCACTTAGTATCGGAGTCTGGACATCTGGGGAATAATTAACTTCTCTGAATGTCATTCTCTAAAAGAGTGTGATTGAAGCCCCCCTATTGTGTGATGTGTGGGTGGAGAGTTAATTTGTTCCTTTGATTACTGTAAACATGCCTGTACTGTATATAAGAGAGCTAAGATACCATTAAAGTTCGTTCATACATTTTGACTCAGAGAACGGAGCTTGTCTCGTTTATTCTGGGGAAATCCATATGGATCGTGTCTGTTGGATGGTTGGAGTATCAGATAAGCTGTCGTGGTTGATGGAATGGGAATATCGTAAACGGTGGTGACCGTTACAGTGGTGGCACAGCAGTGAGATGGTCCCATCGCCAGAGGAACAGCTACAAGGATACAGGACAATGGAGACACAGTATGAACGTCTGAAGCTCTCTTCCCTCATGGACTTACTGGAGAGCCGGGGCAGACCGGCCAGCAACCGTAAGAAAAGGGACATTATTGCAGAACTTGTCAAAATGGATAGAGCTGAAAGGCCCGGCGTAACAGACAGGACACCTGAGCAAGAAAGTTTTGATCGGGCTGTTAAACGAGGACTGGCACAGTATGGTCCTAACCCTCCACCGGAGATCATAGACCTGGTTATAGCGGCTGTGGATGCCACTTGGCTACATCAAAGAGGTGCTGCAGCAGCAGAAGTCACAGACGCACCAACTGAAGAGAGAGGAGAGGTATAGATACCAGTCTCCATGGAAGAGGAATTCCGAAGGAGGTTACAAGAGATGCAGATACAGCACAGAGGACCAGTATCAGAGGAGGCCCTGCTGGGATGGTCAGATGTGATTCGTTGCCAACTCTGGAAGGAAGCGCTAGCTCTTGAGCAGCAACACCAGGGGAAGATCCTCCCCTCCATCCATGTAAGGTACTGGCCGCAGTATGACGCACGAATACCGTTATTGGGGGAGCAACCGAAGCAGGAGTGGACAGCAGAGTTAAGCAGGCTGATCCGGGCACAGATGTGGTTGGACGAGAGCTACAGAGCCCTCCGGTTTTTGATCTATGATGTTATTCCATCTCCTCTATTCCCTGTTGTTTTGGGTTTACCTTGGCTTAGGCTGAACATGCCTACTTTTCTCTGGGATCAAGCTACTGTACTTCTGCATTCCTCATATTGCTAAAACACTTGTTATCAAGTTGCTCCACTGCTTCATATTGCCCCTCAAGAGATACCATTCCAGTACCTTGAATTTTCTTATGTATTCAGTGAGAAGAAAGTGGAGACATTGCCTCCTCATAGGGGTGTGCTGCCTCAGCTCCCGGGGCTAATGACCCTATATCCAGCCTTTGGCCCGCCATGCATACTACCGGACATGTTGTGGTTCTGCAGGTATGATTGGATGCATATGTATGCATATGTATAGATGTATGTCCATGTACAGACATCCATATGTATATGGTCTCCATCTTTGTTCACCTAGATGGACACATTATAATTATTATTACTATATATTTTTTAACATCGTACATTATTCTTCTAGATTATTGCTTACCTTTTTCTCTCCTGATGAGTAGCGTCAGTCACGAAACGCGTAGCGCTACCAGATATCTATTCTACCCAGACTACCATTTCTACATATACTAAGCATTCTGGAATATACCTATGAACTACAAGTTTATAAAATAACCTTTTTTACCTGGAAACACATGCCGATTGGTCTGGTTTTAATACTGTCTACAATATGAACCCACATGTTACGATGCTATGCTTTTATTATTATGTTATTAAATTGTTTGAAATCTATCATATATTTGACTACTGGCTACGCCTTTGACTACTATGTAACTTATGTGGTCCACTGTAGCCACGTATGAGTTACCAGACATTACCTGTCATGTTCTTTCTCCTCGAACTTATTATTTTTGCTCACTTATTTACTATCATACTACCAATATTGGGACCATTGGCATTTACCAATGAATCCCAATTTTACAAGTTCTTTCTAAGATGGAGTGACACGTCAGTGAGTCTGGTTTTTAATTGTATTTTTATCTACATTATGAACCTGTATGTTACCAAGCCATATCAACTATATGCTATCATTATACTTACAATGTATTAGATACTACTGTAATTACTGTGCTAAAATGCTATGTGTGTGGTTCTTGGTGCAATGAGCCCACATGGTACCATGTTATGTCATTACTATGTACAATAAATTGTATTATTTATGTTTTACTCAATGGCTACAAATTGTGTTATTGTGCTACATACATGGTTCTTGTTCATCATTTTCTACCTGCCAGACACACTTTGACGTGTTCCCTCTTTGGCTGCTTGATTCATACAAAGTCCCACATGTTCTTCCCTCTTCCAATTTAACAGGGATGGAGGCCATTGTTTATCTATGAACATAGCCTCATTTAAAGTCCCACTTAGTTTAGCCTAGGCCCAGCAAATACTCATAGGATATATGACTGTCCCATTGATTTACTGCCAGGTATCCCTACCTATGGGTAGGATCTATTCTCTTTTTCAACCTGAACTTCAACATTTAAATAAATATTTACAGGATAATTTAAAAAAGGGTTTAATTAAACCTTCTACTTCTCCTGCCAGTGCTGGTATGTTTTTTGTTACAAACAAAGATGATAGCCTCAGACCTATCATTGACTATCGAGCCTTGAATAAAGTCACAGTGAAAAATCGCTCTATCCTCTTCCACTTATTCCTGAATTGATCGAAAGACTACAGGCTTCTACCGTATTTACTAAACTCGATCTTAGAGGAGCTTATAATTTGATTCGTATTAAATCAGGTGATGAATGGAAGACTGCTTTACACACACGTTATGGACTCTTCGAGTATACTGTCATGCCTTTTGGGTTGTGTAATGCTCCAGCATCTTTCTAAAGCTTTGTGAATGATATTTTCAGAGACCTTCTCGACATATGCGTAGTTGTATACTTGTATGACATACTCATTTACTCAGATGACTTGATGCAACATCGAAAACATGTCAGATGGGTACTCGCAAGACTTAAAGCTCATGCCTTATACGCCAAACTTGAGAAATGTGTCTTTGAACAAACTACTATCTCCTTCCTTGGCTTTGTCATTTCTCCAAAAGGAATACAGATGGATCAGTCCAAAGTGACTTGCATTCTGAATTGGCCTACACCTACTTGTAGAAAGGCTGTACAGAGTTTTTTGATAATCACCTGCATATAGAAGTGCATTGGAATCTTCAAGTGTATGTAAGAATTTTAAACGCTAAGTTTTGGTCGCATGTTGTAATGCGTCCAACCTTAGTAGATCAACACCTTTCTTTATGTGAGAGATACACATGTAGTAGAGAACCCCCAAACTCCTGTTTGCGTGGAGTGATGCCTGGGGTCCAATACTGAATTCTCACATAGAGAAGTGCATTGAAATCCTTGCTAACCGCAGTTTTGGTTCACTCCGCTCACCAGAGCTGTTACACACACCAGCTCAAGTACCGCATGGCATCTTTTTGCCTGAGTGCTTGCATAGCCCCTTGAACGCCTATGGAGCATCGCTGGTTCAGAGGAAAAATCATCAGAGGAAAAGGCCATGGAGGAAGAAGAAGAGGTGGGGGTGGAGAAGAGAGGTGTGTCAGAATCACCACTAGAAGAATTTCAGAGGCGTGGTGGCGGAACAAGCTTCAACACTATTGCACCCTGCCCTGCATTCTTCCCAGCTGCCAGCAGAGTTACCCAGTGCACCGCGAAAGATAGGTAATGTCCCTGTCCTTGCCTCCTGGACCATACGTCATGGCCCATAGTGCACTGCATCATCGCAGTGCATTGCTGGCTGATAATTGGCCAAGAATGCACTATGAGCCGCATGATTTGGCCAATCACAGTGCCGTCAGCACAGAGAGCCATGATTGGCCAAAGGCAGGGTGCCTTTGGCCAATCATGGCTCAGGGGGATTAAGTACACGCCCCACACTATATAAGGCCACCTGCGCGTCGGCCTTGTGTAGTGTGTTGCAGCGTTCAGCCCTGGTTCACACTGGGTACGATTTGGTACGATTTGAGATGCGATTTCACATGTCAAATCGCATCTCAAATCGGTGGCATTTGCCGGCAATTGTCGGCAATGGCACCGTCCTAATCGATGCGACGTTGCATCTGCGGCGCTGCACCGATTTCAAAAAGTAGTTCCTGTACTACTTTTTGCGATTTTGGGCCGCGATTTACATTAAACCCTGCACAGATGTCCTAAATCGTGGCCGAAATCACGGCAAAATCGCGGTAAAATTGCGCAGCAGCAGTGTGAACCTAGCCTCAGAGAGAGAGAGTGTCATTTAATTTCAGTAAGCTAGATTAAGCAGGCAGTTGATTCAGCTAGATCCAGTATATTGTATATTTAGTATATATATATATATATATATATATATATATATATATGTATATATATATACATACACATTCCAGGCTTTGTATATATATATATATATATATATATATATATATATATATATGTATATATATATATATATATATATATATATATATATATATACTGTATACAGTTTAGCTAGATCTCACTGCACTGTTCTCCTTCTAATATACTACATGCAGGCAGTTGATTCAGATAGCTGCAGTATATTCAGTCAGTATACTGTATTCTGTGCAGCTAGATCACTGCGGAGCGTTCGTGTTCTCTTCCTAATATACTATAGGCAGGCAGTTGAGTCAGGTAGCTGCAGTATATTCAGTCAGTATACTGTATCCTGTGCAGCTAGATCACTGCAGAGCGTTCCTGTTGTTCTCTTCCTAATATACTACAGGCAGGCAGGTATATTAAGTATATATATATATATATATATATATATATATATATATATATATATATATATATATATAGACATCCCAGCTTTGTGCAACTACATCTCACTGCAGGCCATTCCTGGTGTACCTATTCAAGTACATTACAAGTACATCAAATACAGTATGTTTGAAAGGCCAACAAGGACAGGCAGATGCGTACAGGCCATTGAAAGAGGGCAAGCAGGCTTTGTGTCTAGAGCCAACAGTGCTGGTCGTGGACATGGTGCATCCTCAGCACGTGGCCGTGGGACAGGCTTGTCCTTTTTTTGGGCAGCTGGCCGTGTTGAGCCACAACATGCAGAAGAGTTGGTAGACTGGATGACCAAGCCATCCTCATCCTCCTTATCTTCTGTCACCCAGGCTCATAGTACCTTGGCTGCCAATGCAGGTGCCAAAACGGCCTATTCCGTCGGCTCAAGGTCATCAGTTACTCCTTCCCTAGCCCCACCATCATGCATGGAGGAGTCCCCTGAACTGTTCGACCACAGTTTCGGGTACATGCTGCAGAAGGATGCGCAGCGTATTGAAGGCTCGGATGATGGTACCCAGCTTGAGGAAGGCAGTAACATAAGCCCAGAGAGAGGGGGTGCCCAAGAAGGACAACAAACTGGCAGTCATGTTCCTCAAGCTGCAGCATACTGCCAGGTTTGCTCCAGTGGCGAGGAGGGAGGGGATGATGAGGTCACTGACTCTACGTGGGCGCCTGATAGGAGAGAGGAGGAGGAGGCACATCTCCAATGAGACAGGATGCCCTCCAGGGGCCATCTTAAGGGCAGCCAACCGACTGCATTACACTGCAGAGCTCTGCATGTGCAGGGCGCTGCTGACTGCGCGTTTTTCCAAAAGATCTTTGGTGTGGGCCTTTTTTGACACGTGTGCAGCAGATTGCACCGTTGCTGTTTGCAACATATGTTTGAAGCGTATCAACTGTGGCTAAAACAGCAGCCGCTTGGGCACCACATCCTTGACCAGACATATGTCGACCTGCCATGCAGTCCGTTGGCAAGCGTACTTAAAAGACCCACACTGTACCGCTCGAATTTGACGCAAACACCCCATAATGTTTGAACTTTCGGTGAACGCGCGAACAGCCGATGTTCGAGTCAAACTCATGTTCGACTCAAACTCGAAGCTCATCCCTAGATGCAAAGTAACATTAACATTACCCTTCACTAAAAACACCAAAACTCAAGAATTTAGAGCAGTGCTGTTGGAAGGCAACATGTTTTTTGTCCTAATGTAAGATGTTTCTGAACAATGAAATCTGATTACACCTAGCCTTGACACTGTTGGGGGAAACCTGGAATGCCGTTACAGCAGGTTTATCCATCAGGGCTTTGTAACTGAAGGATGGTGATTCGTGGACAAATGCTGCCCCTATTGGTCACTACAGCATGCTTCCTTGAGGATGGAGAGAAGAATAATTCATCAAGAAGGACTGCCTCTTATGGATTTTAATTTGTCAGAATCCTAGATAGGCTGGCAGTGGGTGTTGTGTGGGTGGTGTCAGAGTAGGCTTTAAATGTTCTGACCAGCTGGAATTACCTCCTCTTTCTCTCTTGTCATGGAGCTCAGATGAAGATACTGAACACAGAGGATGACCTTACATAAATCTGAGGCGTAGATCTGAAACGAGGGGAAGCTCTGCTGATTTTATTATCCAATCATGTGCAAGCTAAAATGCTGTTTTTTATTTTCCTTGCATGTCCCCCTCAGATCTACAGCGACTGCACTTTCAGTGCAATTTCCAGTGCACTTTGTACTTGTAGTTTGCACTTGAAATTGCAAAGTGGATAACCCCCACTGTGTTGTTCAAAATAATAATATTAAAATAAACCAAAATCTAAGAAAGGCAAAAAAGCGAGAATGGTGAATGTAGAATGCATGCAATAATGAAGCAGATTGTTGAGCACAAAGATATTCAGTGGCATACTGAGAAGACGCAATGAATAGCTAGAAAGTGTAAGCAAAAAAAAAAAATTGCGATAGCTGCAAAGGCAGATGCAAATGTTTGTGATCACATTGAAGAATTGGTTACTGAGAAGTATGTATTGGAACAGAACATTTAGGAATTAGAGGAAACAAGTAAGCTAATAGAGAAAATTGTATTGCCTCTCTAAATCAAAGATAGAATGGGGCAGATCCACAAAGATCTGCCCTGGTGCAGCGTATCTGAGATACGCTACGCCGCCGTAACTTACTTTTTTTGGTTTGAATCCTGAAAGAATTTGCGCCGTAAGTTGTGTATCTCTCGTGGCGTAACGGCGCCTAATTCATATCGGCGAGTAGGGGGGTGTGTTTCATTTAAATGAAGCGCGTCCCCACGCCGAACGAACTGCGCATGCGCCATCCCAAAATTTCCCGCTGTGCATTGTGCTAAATGACGTCGCAAGGATGTCATTGTTTTGACGTGGACGTAAATTACGTCCAGCCCGATTCACGGACGACTTACGCAAACAATTTTTTTTTAAATTATACGCGGGAACGACAGCCATACTTAACATTGAGTAGGCCACCAAACAGCAGCTTTAACTATACGCCGAAAAAAGCCGACTAGAGACGACGTAAAAGAATGCGACGGCCGCTCGTACGTTCGGGGATCGTCGGAAATAGCTAATTTGCATACTCGACGCGGAAAACGATGGGAACGCCACCCAGCGGACGCCGAAGAATTTCATCTTAGACCTGAAGGCGTACAAAGACGTACGCCTGTCGGATCTAACCCAGATGCCGTCATATCTTGTTTTGAGGATTCAAAACAAAGATACGATGCGGGAAATTTGAAAGTATCAGTAGATACGCCGGCGTACTCGCTTTGTGGATCTGCCCCGATGAGCGTATTATAATACCGCTTGGAAAGATTTACTTGGTGCCCAGGCATCCATTACTGAGTTATCCTCCAAACATGCAAAGATTGAAGAGTCTCAGTGCTCAGCACAGATAGAGGCTTTAGAGCAAAAGTAAGGGAAGCCAAATGCTCTTGTTGCTGCAAGTGATGTTGATATGGTCAGAATCAATGCTGGAGATCTAAATGAGGAGTATTTAAAGTGGAGGTTCACCCAAAAAATAAATTTTTAACATTACATTCAGCCGAGTTGTCCTAATGACAAAAAAAAACAGCCGATTGTCATTAGGACAACTCGGCTGAATGTAATGTTAAAAATTGATTTTTGGGTGAACTCCCGCTTTAAACAAAAGTACTGCAACTGCTCTTAAAATTGATTCAGGAGTCGGAATGGAAAATGGGCCTGATCTTTTCAAGAAAAGTAACACAATGACAGTGGAGACTTCTGATGAGTCCATTGCTAGTGACTACTCCTCAGACAATGAAAGTGTAAAGTCTGTTGATTTTAATCATAGTAGTGTTATGCAGCAATGTGAGTCTCCATCACCATATACTCAGAGAAGGGCCCTATGCGGGAGACCAGCTCTCAAACGCTTTGTTGTAAAAAGGGGGGTCACATTGGCAGGTATTGTTTGGTGGCTAATAATATTAATATGCAAAGGAAATCACACTACCCTAAAACTACACCAAGGCATTATAAAGTTATATTCTGCGAGATGGGGTAGCAATCCAAAGCATAAAGGCCATAGTAATCAAACCTGTGTCCCTTTTAAGGCCCAAATGATGAGACTACAAACTGAAAATAGTCAGTTAAGGCAAGAAAGGCATCAGTATGTAGAACAGCTGAATAAACTAAAAAGGGAGGTAGCCACATTGGTATCCTTTAGGACAAAGAAACACACTCTTCTAATGCCGCGCACACACGGTCGTTTTTTGTGATGAAATAAAACAACGTTTTAAAAAACGTCATTTAAAAGGATTGTGTGTGGGCTTTATGTCGTCTTTTGTCTTCTAAAAAACGACCAAAAACATTTTCGAACATGCTTCAATTTTTTATGTCGTTTTTCAAAATGTTGTTTTTTGTGTCATAAAAAATTATCGTGTGTGGGCTAAAACGACGTTTAAAACAAAGTTTTTAAACCCGGGTATGCTCAGAAGCAAGTTATAACGCGAGCTTGAATGGAACATAGTGCGGTCGTATGTGTTGTACGTAACCGCGCTTTGCTAGAGCATTTTGAATAAACGATGGTGTGTAGGCAACGTCGTTTTTTAAAATGAAGTTTGAAAAACATTGTTTTATTTCACAAGAAAAAACAACGTTTTTTTACAAGACAAAAAACGACCGTCCCAAATAATACAACAGTGTTTCCTTCCTGGCAATGTTCTCCCCATCCAAAACACAGAGTGAAGCATTTTCCCAACATTTCTCATTCACCACTGCGTACTGACCTGGCATACAAAGGCCATTATGGTCATGCCTCCAACAGAGGGAAATGTCAACCTGCCTCCTGCTTCCTGATCACATGTGGGTAATTTAGCCCCAGATGCAATACGGTAGAATCCCCAGTCAGTAAGCCAATTGATACCACTGAATATACAGACCGAGTCTGCAATTCTGTATATTTGATCAATGAGAAAGCATAACACCTTTCTTCACTACAGTATGCTTCCTAGAGGACGGACAGAAGAATAACACATCAAGAAGGACTGCCTCTTAATGGATTTTGACTTGTCAGAATCCTAGATAGGCTGGCTGTAGGAGTTGTGTGGGTGGTGTCTGAGTGGGCTTTAAATGTACTGACCGCCTGGAATTACTTTCTCTTCCTCTCTTGCCGTGGAGCACAGCTAAGGATACAGAACACAGAGGACAACCTTACATAAAGTATCATTAATGTTCTTTTGTTTCATTTTCTTTTAGTGTTTTATGTTAGCATTCCTATTTTCTTGGGAAAAAATGGACTCTTGCTTATTTCAACAGTATATTTATGTTTTATAGCTTACCTTTTTATTGTAACATCACCATTACTTTTATCAGAGCTTTGTTATACTAGCTAATTATAGGAATAGACAAGTTAATAAATATTTATAATACATAAGGGGAAATCCATAACCACCATCTATATTTATTTCAAGTGCCCACATACTTTTAGCCATATATTTAAGGTGATGATCAGGTGTTCACAAATGTTTGGCTACATAGTGTATTTATAATTGGCAGCAGATTGGCTGCCGGTTCCTGTCTTTCATTTCTTAGTAAAAGTGCACTTATCCTTTAATTATTGACTTTAAAATATGAAACATCACAGCATAGTTATTTGTTCACCATAAAGGACAATAGCTTAGCATCATGAAAAGAAAATATAAGGGTATAGATTAGTCGTTCTCTCTCTTTTTTATGTGGAACCACTTGGGAACCTTTTTGAAAGCATAAGGGCAGCCTTTGTTGTACAGATCCTGCTTTTTTAAAGATGAAAATATGTTTATAAAAATAGTAAAGTGAATTAATTTTGGTTATAACAGAACACTATGGTACATTGCATTAAAAGATCTAACAAATATTAATAGCAACAGATTTTCAAAAAGTATTCTTTGCATTCAAATACATACCGTATACAGTAGTTAGTGGGGTGAATAAGTCAAAGGCTGGTTTGGATATATTTCATGTCTGCTTTTATTGCTAGGCTACAGTAGTGAATCCTTCATTGCTGGAGTAGATGTGGGACAGTCATAAATACTGTATGTTGTTATAACAGCTGATTTCAAATGAAAATTGAAAGGCACATTTTTAAATAAAACGTAATATAATGCATGAAAGCTATTTTAATGTTTATTTATTTGTAACAAAAATAGTTTTCCTTTAGATTAGATAACCCAGTCACTAAAATCTCAAATAAGTTCTGTAATCATGTTTCTGTCATTTAACCACTTAAGCCCCGGACCAATATGCAGCCTAAAGACCCAAGGTGTTTTTACAGTTCGGGACTGCGTCGCTTTAACAGACAATTGCGCGGTCGTGCGACGTGGCTCCCAAACAAAATTGGCGTCCTTTTTTCCCCACAAATAGAGCTTTCTTTTGGTGGTATTTGATCACATCTGCGGTTTTTAGTTTTTGCGCTATAAACAAAAATAGAGCGACAATTTTGAAAAAAAAGCAATATTTTTTACTTTTTGCTGTAATAAATATCCCCCAAAAACATATATAAAAACATTTTTTTTCCTCAGTTTAGGCCGATACGTATTCTTCTACCTATTTTTAGTAAAAAAAATCGCAATAAGCGTTTATCGATTGGTTTGCGCAAAATTTATAGTGTTTACAAAATAGGGGATAGTTTTATTGCATTTTTATTTTTTATTTTTTTTTTACTACTAATGGCGGCGATCAGCAATTTTTTTCGTGACTGCGACATTATGGCGGACACTTCGGACAATTTTGACACATTTTTGGGACCATTGTCATTTTCACAGCAAAAAATGCATTTAAATTGCATTCTTTATTGTGAAAATGACAGTTGCAGTTTGGGAGTTAACCACAGGTGGCGCTGTAGGAGTTAGGGTGCACCTAGTATGTGTTTACAACTGTTTGGGGGTGTGGCTGTAGGAATGACGTCATCGATCGTGTCTTCCCTATAAAGGGAATGACGCGATCGATGCGCCGCCATAGTGAAGGACGGGGAAGCCGTGTTTACACACGGCTCTCCTCGTTCTTCAGCTCCGGGGAGCGATCGCGACGGAGCGGCTATAAACAAATAGCCGCGCCGTGGTCCCGGATCGCTCCCCGAGCGGACCCGACCGCCGCATGTAGCGGGGGGGGTCCCGATCGGACCCCCCACCCGCTAATAGGCGAGGACGTACCCATACGCCCATGTGCCTGTACGTGCCATATTGTGGACGTATATGTACATGGGCTGGTCCTTAAGTGGTTAAAAAGCAGTTTTTAATATTTTTTAAATCTGAAGCTTTTATTAGAATAACACCTGGCAATCCTGCCATGAAAATCCTTGTTCAGGGACTTTCTGTTGCAATGTGACAACAATCTGTTCAAATTGATCTTCTGCATTGTCACCCTGTCACGTGTGATTTCAGTGGAGACTATGCTTGTTGCTTGAAGTGGAAATTAACTCAAAAGGGGAAATTATGCTTTCCCTCCCCCTCCTGCCCTCCCCTCCAATATTTGGAATGTTTTAATTTTTTAAGGGGGGGAGTGGATACCTGATTTTTGTACAGGTACTCACTCCCACTTCTGATCAGATTGCCTCAGTGACCTAAGCAGATGTTTGGGTCCTGGGATATGTCGCAGGTCCCGGGAGACTGCGGGATCATTCACAGGGCACAGTGTGGCTCGTGCATGCACAGTGGGCAGCCGGCTGTGAAGACGCAAGGAGTCACAGTTGGCTACCTACATTTACAGTAAGATGCTGGTGCCTGCATCCAAAGACCGGCAAATAGCCAGGTCAGGTGAGGACATTGCTCGATCCAGGGACAGGTAAGTGTGTGTTTTTAAAAAGTCAGCAGCTACAGTATTTGTAGCTGCTGACTTTTAAATTTTTGGTTACAGTGTGAAGAATCTCTTTAAGCGTGTTCCCCTGTTGTCACCATCAGGAAACCTGCCCTGAGAAATACCATACAGCTGTCACTCAAGCTCATGTATGTAGACAGGAAGAGACTGACCAAGATCATCAGCACTGAAATGCAAAAAAGCATAAAAAAAGATTAATGCCATATTTTCTAAAAGAAAAAAAATATTATTTATTCAGACTATTTTGAAACACTATAAGAAGTTTTATGTGGGATGGACTGTATATTGATCTGATGGACTATGTTCACTTTATGAAACACTCTATTTAATTGAAATATTGTTGTATTGTTTATAAGTCGTGCACTCAATTTTGAATTTTATTTTATTATTATATTAAAGCGGTGGTTCACCCATAAAAACGACTTCCCCCTATTACACTGCCCCCCGGCATTACAATACGAATATGCCATTCATTTTTTTTTGGCTGCTGTACATACCTGGGTACAGCTATTCACCCGTGTCCTCCGGGTTGCGAGTCCCGCGGGAGTGGGCGTTCCTACCATGGCGGTGATTGACGTTTTGACTAAAAAACGAGCTCCCCCCGTCGCGTAAGCAGCGTCACGATTGGCGGAAGGAGCCGAACGGCGAGTCAGCGATATACTGCGCCTGCGCATCGCAGTTTGGCTCCTTTCGCCAGTCGTGACGCGGCTTATGCGACGGGGGGGAGCTCATTTTTTAGTCAAAACGTCAATCACCGCCATGTTAGGAACGCCCACTCCCGCGGGACTCGCAACCCGGAGGACATGGGTGAATAGCTGTACCCAGGTATGTACAGCAGCCAAAAAAAAATGAATGGCATATTCGTATTGTAATGCGGGGGGGCAGTGTAATAGGGGGAAGTCGTTTTTATGGGTGAACCACCGCTTTAAGGTATGGTTGCACAATATATTTATATTGATATTATTTAATCATGTTTCTAGCAGCGTAGCACTTTCACTAGTATTGAACATTTTACTTTAGGGTATTTATTAAAAAACAATTATGTCTTGGAAAACTCTAGGGAAAACAAATCATATGCACAGAGTTCAAATAGTTCAAATTATGTAAAGCACATTGGTAGATTTTTTGACAAATACAGCACTTGACTTGTATTACATTATACAGACTGACTTGTTATGTAAAGCTTACACAAGCAGTAACTGTGAAATCATGTACAATACTGTAAGGGAGATGGGGGTGGTCGGTGATAGGATTTGGTGCCACAGGACAGTCATCCTGTAGATAAGGGTCAAGATCAACTCTGTCTGACCTTGAATTACATCATCATTTCCACCAGCCACATGCACACTGATAACTATTTTGGCAGGACATTATTGGGAATGTTCTCGGGCAGTAATAACGGATAAAGCTTTACATATAAACAGCAGTTTATAAAACACACCAAAACAGCAGTTATTTTTATGTAAAGGAGATGTATTTGCACTTAAGTTTAATGTACATGTATTTTTAATACATATGGTGAAGCTGATGGCCATAGTTTCCAACTGTCCTTTATTTGGAGGGCCTCCCCCTTTTTTGGAACCAAATAAATCTTTCTTCCTTAAATGTCTCTAATTTTTTGCATAATTCTAAATCGTTCATAGCAGGGGTATTTCGCCTACATGCTTTGTACTAAAAGCTCTTGTTCTATTGTGTCTCAGATAGTTGGGAGGTATGAATGGATCAGTAAACTCATTGCAAAAAGGAACTTTTGTCCAGTGACTTTAATGAGTGGTAACACTGAATGCAATTTGAATAACAGTGAGCGTTGTGATGCTAAAATGGGGTGGAATTATTTCTAAGACACATAGGGCCAGATTCACGTAGAATCACGGCGGCGTAACGTATCATAGATACGTTAGACCGCCGCAAGTTTTCATTGCAAGTGCTTGATTCACAAAGCACTTGCGATGAAAACTACGCCGGCGGCCTCCGGCGCAAGGCGGGCCAATTCAAATGGGCGTGTGCCATTTAAATTAGGCGCGCTCCCGCGCTGGACCTACTGCGCATGCTCCGTTTCGCAATTCCCGTCGTGCTTTGCGCGCCGTGACGTCATTTTTTCGAACGGCGAGGCGCGTAGCGTACTTCCGTATTCCCGGACGTGTTACGCAAACGACGTTACATTTTTAATTTAGACGCGGGAACGACGGCCATACTTTAGACAGCAATACGATTGCTGACTAAAGTTAAGGCAACCAAAACGACGACTAAATTTGCGACAGGAAACTAGACTAGCGGCGACGTAGCGAACGCGAAAATCTGTCGTAGATCGCTGTAACTCCTAATTTGCATACCCGACGCTGGTTTACAACGCGAACTCCCCCCAGCGGCGGCCGCGGTACTGCATCCTAAGATCCGACAGTGTAAAACAATTACACCTGTCGGATCTTATGGATATCTATGCGTAACTGATTCTATGAATCAGTCGCATAGATAGAAACAGAGATATGACGGCGTATCAGGAGATACGCCGTCGTATCCCCTTTGTGAATCTGGCCCATAAAGTGTAACTATACACAGTCATACAGAAATTGGCTACCAGAGAAGAAATTAACCCACCCATAATCACCTAAGGGGTCTTCCGGACAGTCACCTAGTATTTTGAGCCTATTGCATTCCACATATGTCTTATAAAGCAAAGCTGCAGGAGCACATAATTGAACCTCTATGTACTATTCTAGGATGCTTAGCATTGCTGAAGGCAAACTTTAATGAAGCATGCTAATTATGTCTATTCATAATGGTTCTGCATTTGCACACTAATGCAGTTTGGGGGGTTAAAGTGATTGTGAACCTCAGCTATGAAATATGAACAAAGAATATCCCTTTATAGGGATGCTCTCTAATAAAAGCACTATGTGTCGTATCTGTCTGCTGTTTCGTTCCTCTGCCTTCAGCATGAATCAAAATTAAGTTTGCCAGACACCAAGAGAAAAAAGATGACAAGAGGAATCTCCAGTACACAACTTGTGATTGACAGCCTCAGCTATGTTCTTGTGTGCTGTGTGAAAGGAGTGTGTCCCTTTCCTCCAATCAGCTCTCAAAACTGTCCTCGCTGAGCTCTGCAGAGTGCTTCAGCTTCAGCTTAAAGGAGTTCTCTGACCTAAAACTTTTAACCCCCGCTGTGCCCGGGCTGTAAAACTATACAAAATAAACTTTCACTTACCTGCCTACGATCCCCCGTTGTTCCGATATCGCCGTCCCGTTCTCCGGTCCCGGTCTCTTCCGCTTCCTGTGTGCCGGTGACTCATAGTGCGCTCAGCCTATCAGCGGCCACGACGGGACATTGCTGCGGCCGCTGATAGGCTGAGCGCACTATGAGTCACCGACACACAGGAAGCGGAAGGGGCCCGGGACCGGAGAACGGGACGGCGATATCGGAACAACGGGGGATCGTAGGCAGGTAAGTGAAAGTTTATTTTGTATAGTTTTACAGCCCGGGCACAGCGGGGGTTAAAAGTTTTAGGTCAGAGAACTCCTTTAAGCTCTGCTCAGCTTTTAACCCCTTATTTTCCTTGCAGTTTAGCCAAGCATTACAAATTCTGGACTTTGAATGGATGTAGAGAAGAGAAGACTGTAGATAATCAGGTACAACATATGTAGGAGTATTTGGTTCATCTTTATTTATCACCTAAGGTGAGTCACTTCACTGGGTATATGTAAGGGTTAATATTTGAAACAGAGAATCATTTTCTGACATTGTCTTACTTTCAAAAGGCTGATTATTTAACTCAATGTCTAGCAGTAATGAACCACTGAAATGTTCTTAAAGGTTAAAAAGACCCCTTAAGGAAATATTTGCCTTTTCTAGGGCATCATTGAGTTGAGTCTAATGCAAGTTTGTTGTCTCTCCAAAGTTCAAATTGTAACATGTTCCTTCATGGTCAGATACTGTACATACAAACCCTTTCACAATGATTTAACAAGAGTGTCACCTTGAATTAATCTGTTATTCATTTTCTTACCTATAATTCCTCTAATTCCATTATTGTTTGTGACACTTCATGATGCGCAAAATAATTTTTAGTAAGTATTTTAATAGCGGCAACACTTTTACTTTTAAAATTTCTATACAATCAGAAAACCTCATAACTTATAATATAATATGCATTTTCTATTTATGGTAATTAGAGTGTAAAATCATAAAAGCATATTAAATTGACTACTCATTACTGATAATGTTGTATTATGCCACCATACATGCAAATGAAGATATTTCCCCTGAGGAGCTTACAGCCATCTAAATTGAAAATGTTTTAACACAGGCCCCCACCACAGTCATTGCACATACATGTTCCCAGCTTTTTTCATTAATGACATTACATACCAATATAATGAGAGTTGAGGAAAGGCATGTTCATCAAACTTAACCATTAAAGTTTATGTATCCCAATCTCTAAAATCTCATATAAGCTTCAACATGTAATATTAAAAGTAATTTGATATATTTTTAAACACTGATTTTATTAAAATAATACCTGTTGATCTTGGCATGAAGGTTGTATTTTTCAGGATATTCCTATTTATAGGGTGACCATGTTCTGCCCCTTTAATAATATATAAACTACAGCGCTACTAGATCCCAAATTACACCACACAATTAATAATCAAATGTAAAAAGCTGCAGTATGTGAAAAAAGGTGACCAAACCATAAACAATGTAAATAATGTACATATGCGCTAAAAACAACTAATTAATGTGATATCTACTACAAAAGATCAGATGCCAAATGTGATAAAAAACAAACACAAATTGCTAATACTGATGAGTAAACTCGGTATTGTTATCACCGCAAACAAATGTGATAAAATAAAAATAGCATCGACTGCATAAGGTTTCCAATAACCGTCCCTATAGTTGAATGGATATTGCTCTGAAGGGTTAACAGTGCGTGTTTAATCAGCAGAAAGTGAATGTCAGTGCAATCAAACCAACACAGCCTAGGATGGCTATTGAGCACTACAAATGGATTCATACCCGCTTCAGTGTGATGATACCACACAGCCTTGTTGAATAATATGCAATGCAGTTACTTCAGATCCACTCCACACAAATCACGGCAGGATGTGAAATATATGAGGGAGAGAAAGAAACACACAATAGTGTAATGCTGCAAAGCTCCAAAGCAGAATCAGAGGCGCTGTGCGCTGATACACTCACGATTTTCCCCCTCTTTGTGAAAGCCGCTCAGTAACGAATTGTAGAGATCCTCACTCGGGAACTTCCGACAGGTCTCGTATGGCAGGCTCCTCCCCCACGCGTATCGTCACTTGCCACGTGACTTAATCATGGGTAATGTCCATAGAGCATATGCTCAATGCTCTATGGACATTACCCATGATTAGTTTTTGTTTGTTTTTTATCACATTTGGCATCTGATCTTTTGTAGTAGATATCACATTAATTAGTTGTTTTTAGCGCATATGTACATTATTTACATGTTCTGCCCCTGTCTCTTGAAATTGTACTCTTCAATTGCCACCCTGTAATGTAGACTACAAGTTTTTGTTTCAACACAACTTTTCCACAGATGGTTTACTGTTATCACCATTGGGAAACTCACCATGAGAAATGCCATCACAGAAGTGCATGCAAGTATACAAGAATTGGATCAAATTTGGCTGCAAGAGATCAGCAGCACTGGGATGCAACAAGGAAAAATTTAAAAATAAGAATCGGACTTAAAATTTTTAATCATTTTGGACATATTGCTTTAGGTTTCGTTTGGTACATTTACTTTAATGGGCATATTCTCCTGTGATTTGCTCATCAGATATCATAGACCTTTTTTACTAAACCAATGGAAATGTGAAAACTGAAAGATAGTGAATAGGGATGGATCATTTTGCTTGGGTTCCATTTGAATCCTGTTTAAACTAACCTTGCAGTTGCCATTTAAGTTTATATTGAATATTTATTGACCTACAGTATTATACTGTTTTTTTTTTTTTTGCCTTTGCAGAGGGACCACTTTAATAATGAGTGAGTGCTTAACAAGAATTTGGTTACGCCTCTTCTTAACCCTCCTGGCCCCTGATCACTGGTGATCGCTGGTGCTGTGTATCAGTCTGACACACCGCATCTTCAATCGTAGTATGGAGCCTCTGATGGAGGTCCCTTACCACGTGATCAGCTGTGATCAATCACAGCTGATCATCGCCTAAACACGGAAGTGCCGGTAAATGGCTTTCCCCGGTTTGTGCTGACAGGGAGAGCCAATTGTTGAGTCTCCCTGTCGGGGGGGGGGTGGAGATCTGTGCTGGCAATCAGCACAGCACATGGATTATCAGCACAGCTCCCCTCAGATGTGCCCATCAGCTTCCAGTCTGTGCCCCGTCAAAAACACCAGTCAGTGCCCATAACAGTGCCAATCAGTGCCCCATCAGTAATGCCTGTCAGTGTCCTTCAGATGCCAATCAGTATTGCCTGTCAGTAGCTCCTCATCAGTGCTGCCTATCCAGTGGCATCTATCAGTGCCATCAATCAGTGCCAATCAGTGCTGCCTATCAGTGGCACATATTAGTTGCCACCAGTGCCACCTATCAGTGCCCATCAGTGCCTCCAATCAGTACCCATCAGTGCCACCTATTAGTGCCCAACAGTGCCGCCTATCAGTGCTGCATATCATGGTAGCCTATCAGTGCCCATCAGTGCTGCATATCAGTGCCCATCAATTCTACATATCAGTGCCTCCTCAGTAGATCCCATCAGTGCCACCTTATCAGTGCCACCTCATCAGTGCTCAACAGTCCTGCCTCATCAGTGCCTATCAGTGCAGCCACATTAGCGTCCATCAGTGAAGGAGACAACAACATTTTATAACAGAATCAAGGAAAAACGTTTTTTTTCCAAAAATGTCAGTCTTTTTTTGTTTCTTTAGCAAAAAATAAAAACCCCAGTGGTGAACAAATTTTACCAAAAGAAAGCTCTATTTGTAGGAAGAAAATGGTTTGGGTACAGTGTTGTATGACCGCGCAATTTTCATTCAAAGTGTGACAGCGCTAAAAGCTGAAAATTGTCCTGGGCAGGAAGGGGGCAATAGTGCCTGGTATTGAAGTGGTTAAATATTATGTACAGTACTTTTCTAACACAAAAAGCAGATGAAACTTCAGCAGATTAATCTACTCAAATCTGAAGAACCAAAGTACGGCTTTGAATCTCTGATGTCGATATTTTAGAAGTAACATATCTGTTTGTCTAATTTTGCAGTCAGGACTCTTAAGATCAGAAAACAGTAGCAGCCCATGTTGATGTAAAGTGAAAGAGCCATAGCCTTATTGAATCAAATATAGCCTCAAGCTAGAACATAATGAGACCGTTTGCAATTTTTCCCAGCAGTTATTAAAATAGCTCCACAAAACCTAAAACAAGGACATTTTAAAAAGCTTTGAGAAATTGCAGGAAAGTATGAATCCTATTTTAGGGGAAATAGAAAACAAATTATTAAAATAATAGCTTTTTGGAGGAAGTGTGGTGTAAAAGGATATAGCTTTGTGTTTATTTTAGGGAGTTATACGCCTGCGTGAAAATGCAGATAAGCTGAAACAAGATAATAGAAATGCACTATTTTAGGGGTCCTAATGGCGTTCTAAGGACGCTGAGCTTGATTATGCAATGTTCTGCAGATTAATGGAAAGATTAATATGTCTGCTGCCTGCTCTAAGCAGTAACTTTGTTTTGTGAGCACTTTCTACTCTCTGTCTAATGCCAAACCCCTAGAATGGTATTTATATTTCTATCTTTCAGCAGTAGTCCATACAAATTGACTTCTGTTTTATTTATTTATTTTGTGTGTCTTTTGTTTTACAGAGGTTTTTTTTCTTTCCTTTCCACTGGCACAAATATTTTCTTTCCATAGAAGGATTCCTGGCATCAGTAGAGAGAGGTTTAGATGCACAGAGCATCAGGCCCGATAAACTTATCAGTAATCACTCAGGGGACATGTAGGCGGCTAGAAACCGTACTTTGCTATTCACAGGCATTGCATGTGTGAGGCAGCTCCAAATAGCAAAGCATTTTTATTATACAGAATGTACTAGTAAGCACCACGCTTCCTATTAACGTGTACCAAGATAACATGGAGACAGTAGCGAGGTTGCAACTACAGGGGTGCTAAAAATTCTATGAGCAGCACAGTGGATAGATAGTTCGCACCTGTGATGTTTGTGTTCCCAAAATATTTGATGGCGGTTACATTTTCTCACTGTGCTTGTGTTGGTTTCCTACAACAAATCTATAAGTAATGCTTATTGGTCACAGTGTATGTGTACATACAAACACAAAGACATATGTAACACACCACACAGTGTGCTGGCCACATCCTCATATTGTAATATTGGAAAGAAAACAAAGGTAGGCTATAACAAAGGGCTGCACTATGAATTGAAATATAAGAAAATCTTTCATTATTACTAGGGATGAGCTTCGAGTTCGAGTCAAACTCATGTTCGTCTCGAACATTGTATGTTCGAAGAAATACGAACGTTTTGGGCCGTTCGCACCAAATAAGAGTGGCGTGTCACGGCCTACAATTCACAGCGGCATCGCAGTGCATTGCTGGCTAATGATTGGCTAAGCATGCACTATGACCCGCATGCTTTGGCCAATCACAGCGCGCAAAAAACGGAGAGCCATAAATGGCCAAAGCCAGGGTGGCTTTGGCCAATTATGTCTCAGGGGGTTTAGTACATGCCCCACACTATATAAGGCTGCCTCCGTGGCTGCCTTGTGTAGTGTGTTGCAGTGGTTAAAGACAGATAGAGAGAGAGAGAGAGTCTACGTGAATACATTTTCTGGTGTTCTTTTATTAATACCACAGGCAGTGACTGATCAGCAAGTATTCTCACTGTGTTTACTGTGTCCTCTGCACAGTGTGCACCTAAAGCTACGTGAATACATTTGCTGGTGTTCTCATATTAATACCACAGGCAGTGACAGATCAGCAAGTATTCTCACTTTGTGTACTGTGTCCTCTGCACAGTGTGCACCTAAAGCTATGTGAGTACATTTGCTGGTGTTCTCATATTAATACCACAGGCAGTGACTGATCAGCAAGTATTTTCACTTGGTGTACTGTGTCCTCTGCACAGTGTGCACCTAAAGCTACCTGAATACATTTGCTGGTATTCTCATATTAATATAACAGGCAGTGACTGATCAGCAAGTATTTTCACTTGGTGTACTGTGTCCTCTGCACAGTGCGCACCTAAAGCTACGTGAATACATTTGCTGATGTTCTCATATTAATACCGCAGGCAGTGACTGATCAGCAAGTATTATCACTTTGTGTACTGTGTCCTCTGCACAGTGTGCACCTAAAGCTATGTGAATACATTTGCTGGTGTTCTCATATTAATACCACAGGTAGTGACTGGTCAGCAAGTATTTTCACTTGGTGTACTGTGTACTCTGCACAGTGTGCACCTAAAGCTACGTGAATACATTTGCTGGTGTTCTCATATTAATACCACAGGCAGTAACTGATCAGCAAGTATTCTCACTTTGTGTACTGTGTCCTCTGCACAGTGTTCACCTAAAGCTATGTGAATACATTTGCTGGTGTTCTCATATTAATACCACAGGCAGTGGCTGATCAGCAAGTATTCTCACTTTGTGTACTGTGTCCTCTGCACAGTGTGCAACTAAAGCTATGTGAATAAATTTGCTGGTGTTCTCATATTAATACCACAGGCAGTGATCAGCAAGTATTGTCAGTATTTGTGCAGCTACATCTCCCTGCAGGCCATTTGTATGTCTGGAAGGACAACAAGGAGAGGCAGAGAGTCACGAGCTGATAAAAGAGGGCAAGCAGGCTCTGCATCTAGAGGCAACAGTGCTGGTCGTGGACACAATGATTCCTCACCAGCACGTGGCCGTGGGACACGCTTGTCCTTTTTTTCGGCAGCTGGCTGTGTTCAGCCACAACATGCCAAAGACTTGGTAGAGTGGAAGACCAAGCCGTCCTCATCCTCTCTCACCTAGGCTCAGGGTACTTTGTCTGGCAAAGCAGCTGCCAACACGGCCTCTTCCCTCTGCTCAATGGCATCAGTCACTTCTTCCCTAGCCCCACCATGTCCTCCTGAGGAGGCCCCCGAACTGTTTGACCACAGTGTTGGGTACATGCTGCAGGAGGATGCGCAGCATTTTGAAGGCTCCGATGATAGTACACAGCTAGAGGAAGGCAGTAACGTGAGCCCAGAGAGAGGGGGTGCCCCAAAAGGACAACAATCTAGCAGTCATATTCCCCCAGCTGCAGCATACTGCCAGGTTTTCTACAGTGATAAGGAGGGAGGGGATGATGAGGTCACTGACTCCACGTGGGTGCCTGATAGGAGAGAGGAGGGGGAGGCACATCTCCAATGAGGCAGGAAGCCCTCCAGGGGCCAGCTTAAGGGCAGCACACCGACTGCATCACAACGCAGAGCTCCGCATTTGCAGGGCGCTGCTGTCTCTCCACGTTATTCCAAAAGTTCTTTGGTGTGGGCCTTTTTTGAGACGAGTGGTTCAGATCGCACCGCTGCTATTTGCAACATATGTCGCAAGTGCATCTCGCGTGGCCAAAACATCACCCGCTTGGGCACCACATGCTTGACCAGACATATGTCGACCTGTCATGCAGTTCGTTGGCAAGCGTACCTCAAAGACCCACACCAAAGAACAAAGCAGGCCTCTCCTTGCTCCTGGGATCAGCTGGGATCTCCAACCCCACTATACCTTCAGTCCTCTCTGAAGGTGTAGAATTAGGTGTGTCACAGCCAAGTACTTGCGGGCAATCTACTATCGGTACATCGACGTCAGATTGTACCAGGCAAATTTCCCTGCCCCAGTTGTTGCAGCGCCAAAATAAGTTCTCTCCCAGCCATCCACATGCCCATGCTTAGCTAAATTGCTAGCACTTCAACTGCTTCCTTTTCAGTTGCTAGACTCTGCCCCCTTCCGTGAGTTTTTGGAATGAGCGGTACCTTAGTGGCAGGTTCCCAAACGCCACTTTTTCTCATGGAAGGCGATTCCGGCTCTCTAGCGGCATGTGGAAGGCAATATCCATGCCTCGCTGGACAGGGCGGTCAGTGGTAAGGTGCATATTACCGCTGACTCATGGTCCAGCAGGCATGGACAGGGAGGTTACCTATGTTTAATGGCACACTGGGTGACTCTGCTGGCAGCTGAGAAGGATGCAGGACAAGGTACAGTAATGTTGGAGGTTGTTCCGCCACCACGCCTCCAAAATGCTACTACTGGTGATTGTGACACACCTCTCTCCTCCACCCCTCCTCTTCTTTTTCCCTTGTGGCCTATTCCTGTGCTGATTTGTCCTTGGAACCAGCAGTGCTCCGTAGGCGTTCAAGGGGCTACGCAGGTACGCAGGCAAAAATATGCCATGTCTTTCTTTAGCTGGTGTGCTTGGGGTACAGGAGCCACACTGGGGCAGAGGTTCTGTTAGCTCTGCAGGGGCAGGCTCAGAGGTAGTTGACACCATGCCATCTTAAGCCAGGAATAGTGGTTTGCGACAATGGCACCAACCTCCTCTCCGCCCTCCGACAGGGACAACTGACCCATGTGCCCTGTTTTGCTCATGTCCTTTACTTGGTGGTTCAGCGGTTCTTGGGCAGGTATCGGGGCTTACATGATTTCCTGAAGCAGGCCAGGAAACTCTGTGTGCATTTTCAATGGTCATATAATTCCAGTGCTCGGCTGGCAGACCTCCAAAAAGAATACAACCTGCCCAAGAACCGCCTAATCTGTGACATGCCCACCAGGTGGAACTCTACGTTGGCCATGCTGCAGCGGCTGCACACGCAGCAGAGGGCCATCAATGAGTATCTGTGCCAATATGGCACCAGGACAGGGTCAGGGGAGCTTGTTTTTTTCCCCCACGCCAGTGGGCCATGATCAGGGATGCATGCACTGTCCTGTCACCATTTGAGGAGGCCACGAAGATGGTGAGCAGTGACAGTGCATGCATCAGTGACACTGTACCTCTTTATCACCTGATGGAGCACACTCTGCGTGGAATAATGGACAGGGCCCTTGAGGGAGAACAGAGGGAGGAAGAGGAGGACTTCCTTACCTCTCAAGACCCCCTTTATCCAGACAGTGTTCCTGCTTGCCTGCCTATCACACAAGAAGAGGACGAGAAGGAGGAAGAGGAGAAGGATTGTGTCAGCATGGAGGTGGAGCCTAGCACTCAGCATCAGCAGCAGTCTTCAAGGGCTCAATTACAGTCCCAAGAAACCCATGGACTTGTACTTGGCTGGGATGACATTGTGGCTGCGGATCATGTCGTCCTCAGTGATCCAGGGGACTCCGCACCGAATGCCTCAGCAAACCAATGCTGTATGGCCTCCCTGATCCTGTAAAGCCTGCGGAAGGATCCTTGTATTCGTGCTATCAAGGAGAGGGATCATTACTGGCTGGCAACCCTCCTTGATCCACGTTACAAGGGTAAGGTTGTGGATCTTATCTTGCGGGCGCAGAGGGAGCAGAAGATGAAACATCTTCGGGAGGCCTTGCAGAAAGGTCTGTGCAACGCGTTCCCAGAGACTGGGAGGTTTCAAAATCCTGGTCCTGGACAATGTGTTGCTGAGGCTTCGGTCAGTCAAAGAAGGAGCGGTGTAAAAGGTGGCCGTCTGACCAATGCGTTCAGACAATTTTTTAGTCCGCAGCCCCAAGGTATGACCGGTTCCAGCAACCATCGCCAGCGTCTGTTTTACATGGTGCGGGAATACCTAGGGGCAAGATCAGACTTGGACACCTTTCCCACCGAAAATCCTCTGGCTTACTGGGTCTTGAGGATGGATCACTGGCCAGAGCTTGCACAGTATGCAGTTGATCTAATGGCCCGTCCTGCATCCAGCGTTCTTTCGGAATGCACATTCAGTGCTGATGGAGGCATTGTAACCGATCACAGGGTGCGCCTCTCCACCGACTCGGTCAATCAACTGGCCTTCATAAAAATGAATCAGGCTGATGTAAGCACCTGATGCTGATGTAACTGAATAATTTTTTTGGAAATGTCAGATCCCTTCAAGACTGCCTATGCTGATGCTGAGTGACTATCCTGTCATGCTGAGTGACTATCCTGTTATGCTGAGTGACTATCCTTTTCCTCCTCGATGATCATGCTGATAGCTTGTAAGAACATTTTTGGTTCTGGGCACCGCCACCAGTGGCTAAGGCCCAATTTTTCTGACCCTGTTTAACTGCGGCTTGTAATTACAATTTTTGATGCAATACTTTGCAGCAAGGCTCATTTCTGCGCTTCAACTAGAGTATCTGTGAGGGGTTGCAGTGTTGTGGCACCAGCACCAGTGCCTAAGGCCCAAATTTTCTGCCCCTGTTTAACAGGGGCGTGTAATTACAATTTTTGATGCAATACTTTTCAGCAGGGCTCATTCCTGCGCTTCAACTAGAGTCTCTGTGAGGGGTTGCAGGGTTGTGGCACCAGCACCAGTGCCTAAGGCCCATTTTTCTGCCCCTGTTTAACAGGGGCATGTAATTACAATTCTTGATCTAATATTTCACAGCAGGGCTCATTCCTGCGCCTATAAAGAGTAACTGTGAGGACTTACAGTGTTCTGGCACCACCAGCGCCAGCACCAAAGGCCCAATTTTTCTACCACTGTTTAACAATGGCATGTAATTACAATTCTTGATATAATAGTTCACAGCAGGGCGTTCCAGCGCCCACCAAGACTAACTGTGAGGACTTACAGTGTTGTGGCAACACCAACACCTAGGGCCCAAATTTCTGCAGAGTATATACGGCAGGTCCCTACTTTCAAACATCCAACTTACAAACGACTCCTACTTGCAAACGGAAGGAGACAACAGGAAGTAAGAGGAAATCTACCCCTAGAAAGGGAAATTCTCTTCTGTAAGAGGTGTCTCCTGTCCACTGATGCTTTATCACCAATCCTTGTTTCACTAAAAAACCCAAATTTTCAAAAAAACATTTGTCATTGGGACGGAAAGTGAGGTGAAATCTTCTGAACAGATCCACACAGACAGCAAAACAAATGTTACAGGGGTGATAACCCTTCTCTATGTTTTACAAAAAGCTTAAAAATAGTTTTTTTGGCTGGAGCTACACTTAAAAAAAGTACCAGTTCAAAATTACAAACAGATTCTACTTAACAACAAACCTACAGTCCCTGTCTTGTTTGCACCGCCTGTATACTGCTGTTCAAAGTAAAGAGGGCCAAAGGGGCTGGTAATGACCTGGGGGGAGGAGGGGAAAACCCATGCTATTTTTCTCAATGATTTTCATCCATATTGCAGGGACCAGACATTACATTAAAGCGGAGCTCCACCCTATTTTAAACATTTGTTTAATCAAATAGCATACTCTAATGCAGTACAAAACGGACGTTTTTTTTTTTTTTTTTTCTGTGACAATACCTTTGATTACAGCATCTGCCACTCGGCTTCCTGTCCCCTCGTATATGGGTATTCTACGGGTTTTCTTCAGGTTGTGCGTCATATCCTTCCTGGGAGCTTTTCTTATTGCTCCCAGGAGTCATTGCGGAGCCTCGCCGCCATCTTTCTACACCCCACACTCCTGCACAGTAATGATAGAGTGAGAAGGGGCGAGCGGACATCTTGTTACACCCACCAGAGTTTTAGATTTCACAGTTATTTTCAACACAAAACGGAGCTTATATGCTTAAATACAGTATCCGTTTTGTGTTTAAAATAACTGAAGTCTAAAACTTCGGTGGGTGTAACAATATGTCCGCTTACCCCCTTCTCACTATCATTACTGGGCAGGAGTATGGGGTGTAGCAAGATGGCGGCCACGGAACTGAGCATGTGCAGGAACGAGAGGCAGTGAATGCTGGGAGTTTAGCATTCACCAAAACAAGGAAATACGTGCTTGTCGGCTTCATGCCCACAAGCAAAATGGAAACGGCTTTCCTGACAAAATAAAAGTTATTATTCCAGAAGGAATCACTGTGCGGATGATTAGAAACGGCAGAGAAGTGAGTAACTCATTTGATATGCTTTCAAAAATATAATGGCAAAAAAGGGTGGGGCCGCAGGAGATCCCATTTTGTGCAGGGACAGTTCTAAACACGTGCTACTTCACAGGCATACTATAGACACCCAGCAGGTATGATATTTAAAGGAATATTTAAAAAAAAAAAATTCACTTTAAGCATCATTAAAATCACTGCTCCCGAAAAAACGTCTGTTTTAAAAACATTTTTTGCATTGATACATGTTCCCTGAGGCAAGACTCGGGCCCCCAAACCCGTTTTAGGACAATAACTTGCATATTAGCCCTTAAAATTAGCACTTTTGATTTCGACTGTTCGAGTCCCATAGACTTCAATGGGGTTCTAAAGTTTGCTGGAACGTTCTGTCCTTTCGAAGGTTCTGATGCGAACTGAACCGGGGGTGTTCAGCTCATCCCTAATTATTACACAAAATTCACCTAAAAATAAACATCCATAACCCTAACCCATAAAAAAAAATTAAAACAGTACCCCAGTACAAATCTCTGTTTTTATGTTGTACACCAACTTACTTAAAACATATATAAAGAGGTTCTTCACTCTAAAACAGAGGTTTCCAAACTTTCTGAACAAAGGGCCAGTTTACCGGCATCAGTAGGTGCAAACAATGCATCTTTGGTATTCGGGTGAGAAACAGTGCTCTATCGCTGTTGTCAGTAAGAGGAATAGTGCCCAATCATTGGTATCAGTGGGAGGAATTGTGCCCCATCATTGGTGTTAGTGAGAGGAATCGTACTCCATTATTGTATAAGTGGGAGGAATTGTACCCCATCGTTGGTATCAGTGGGAGGAATAGTGCCACGTTGTTGGTGCCAGTGGAAGGAATATTGCCTGTTGTTGATTTTAGTAGCAGGGATTATACCCCATTGTTGGTGTTAGTGGGAGGAATAGTGTCTTGTATCAGGGGGAGGAAAAATGCTCCAAGGGCCGCATATAGGCACGCAAAGAGCTGCATCTGGTCTCAGGGCCGCAGTTTGGAGACCACTGCTCTATAAAAACAAAATTAAAGGTCAGCAGCTACAAATGCCACATTGTTGGTGCCAGTGGGAGGAATATTGCCTGTTGTTGATGTCAGTAGCAGGGATTATGCCCCATTGTTAGTGTTAGTGGAAGGAATAGTGTCTTGTATCAGGGGGAGGAAAAATGCTCCAAGGGCTGCATATAGGCACGCAAAGAGCTGCATCTGGCCTTTGGGGCGCAGTTTGGAGACCACTGCTCTATAAAAACAAAATTAAAAGTCAGCAGCTACAAATGCCACATTGTTGGTGCCAGTGGGAGGAATATTGCCTGTTGTTGATGTCAGTAGCAGGGATTATGCCCCATTGTTGGTGTTAGTAGACAACGGCGCAGGCGCACTGAATGTCCCGGCATTTTGAATGGGATCGTGCCGGGATTATGCCCATCCCGCGCGCATGAGTGGAAGTGACGTCATCGCCGCTCTGGCCAATCACAGCGCCGGAGCGGCGATACAAGGAAGAAGCCCAGAGGGGACATGGCGGCGGAGGGGAACAAGGTGCACTTCGGGGGCTTCAATTTCAGGTAAGTGCCACATAATGAGCTAGTATGCTATGCAGAGTCCAGAGGGTGGTGTCCAGAAGGGTAATGATAAACGGCATATCTTCTGAAAGGTCTGGAGTTATCCGTGGGGCCCTATCCTGGGACCAATCCTGTTTAAGTTCATTAATGATATAGATATTGGTATGAATAGTCCAATCTCAGTGTTTGCTGAATATACAAAGCTAAGCAAGGCAATAACTTCACAAGAGCATATAACAAATTTACGGAAAGACCTCAAAAAGATAGAGGGGTGGGCAAACACATGGCAAATTAGGTAATGTAGGGAGATGGAATGTAAGGCACTAGGATGCTAAAAGTATGAATGCAAGTTACAGCAAGCAAGCTAGGGGAAGAACTTTTGGGGGAATCGAGGATGGAAAAATATCAGGGGTTCCTAGTTGATGAGAGACTCAGTAATAGCATTCAATGCCAAGCTGCAGCAAGCAAGGCCAGTAGAATATGAGCATGCATTAAAAAGGGTAATCAAGAGATAAAACTATAATTCTGCCACATCACAAAACTCTGGTTCAGCCACATCTTGAGTATGCCATCCAGTTCTGGTCACCAGTCCTTGGAAAGAATGTGCTGAAAGAAACTAATGAGAGTTCAGAGAAGGACAACAAAACTAAAAAGGGGACTTGAGGCCCTTAGTTAAAAGGAAAGATTACCAGTGGCGGCTGGTGCTCAAAATTTTTGGGGGAGTGCAAACAAACTGAAAAAAAAAAAACACATCAATTGCAGCCACTGTGCCATAAAACTCAGCCACTGTGCCATCAAATGCAGCCACTGTGCCAATCAATTGCAGCCACTGTGCCCATCAAATGCTGCCACAGTGCCCTTCAAATGCTTCCACTGTGCCCATCAAACGCTGCCACTGTGCTCATCAAACGCTGTCACTGTGCCATCAAAGGCTGCCACTGTGCCAATTCCTGAAGAAGAAATGCTAAAGAGGGGATATGATAGTAATATACAAATATCTTAATGGTGATTCCAATATTGGGAGGAAACTATTCAGTCTCTGGTCACTCAAGAAGATATGTGGCCACTCAATGAATTTGGTTGAGTAACGGCATAACCTTAAACTACATAGGGGTTTATTTTTACTATTAGAGCGGTAAGTGCAAATGCCACCACTGTGCCCATCAATTGCAGCCACTGTGCCCATCAACTTCTGCCACTGTGCTCATCAAAGGCTGCCACTGTGCCATTAAACACAGGCACTGTGCCTATAAAATGCTGCCACTGTGCCCATCAAATGCTGCCACTGTGCCCATCAAACACTGCCACTATGACATTAAATGTTGCCACTGTGCCCATCAAATGCTTCCACTGTGCCATCAAATGCTGCCACTGTGTCCATCAAACCCAACCACTGTGCCCATCAAATGCTGCCTCTGTGCCATCAAATGCTGCCACTGTGCCCATCAAACGCAGCAGATGATTACAAACATTAAACTATTCTCCCTGAAGAAGAAACGCTTAAGAGGAGATATGATAGTAATATACAAATATCTTAATGGTGATTCCAATATTGGGAGGAATCTAATCAGTCTCTGGTCACTCAAGAAGATATGTGGCCACTCAATAAATTTGGTCGAGTAATGGCATAACCTTAAACTACATAGGGATTTGTTTTACTATTAGAGAGGTAAGTGCAAATGCAGCCACCGTGCCCATCAATTGCAGCCACTGTGCCAATCCAAGGCTGCCACTGTGCCATCAAACACAGCCACTGTGCCTATCAAATGCTGCCACCGTGCCATCAAACACTGCCACTGTGCCCATCAAATGCTTCCACTGTGCCATCAAATGCTTCCACTGTGCCCATCAAATGCTGCCACTGTGCCATCAAATTCTGCCACTGTGCCCATTAAACGCAGCCACTGTGCCATCAAATGCTACCACTGTGCCATCGAACACTGCCACTGTGACCATCAAATACAGCCACTGTGCCCATCAAACGCAGCCACTGTGCTTATCAAATACTGCCTCTCTGCCCATCGAATGCTGCCACTGTGCCCATCAGGTGACGGGTAACAGACCCCAACACCTGATTGGCGGAGAGGCGGTTCAGGAGAGCAAATATTAATTTGCTGTTCCAACACACCTGGGTGAACTGTGAGTGCCAAACATGGTGCTCGCAGATCACCTTTTTTTATGCCAATTAGAGCCTATGGCTCTAATGAGGTGCTTCAAAAACACCCCGCAGCTGTAATTCAGGTGCCTGAAAAGGGGCCGGATGCATTAAACTACATAGGGATTTTTTTTACTATAATGCCGCGTACACACCATCATTTTATGTGATGAAAAAAAACGACATTTTTAAAAACGTCAATTTAAATGACCGTGTGTGGGGGAAAACTTTGTTGTATGTCTTGTGAAAAACGTAAAAAAAAATGGAAGCATGCTTCAATTTTATGTGTCGTTTTTCAAAACGTCGTTTTTTGTTTCACAGAAATTGACCGTGTGTAGCAAAAAACGACATTTAAAACAACGGGCGAAGCTATATAACTATGAAACTATATAACTATAAATCCGGCTGTGTCTTTGGCATAGGCTATTCAAACAAAGAAGAACAGAACCTTCAAAAGGTTTTTAGTCTGTTAGTTAGAAATGCCAATCAGAAATGTATCTGTTCGAGTCAAACATGAGTTCGACTCGAACATTGCCTGTTCGCCCGTTTGGACTGTTTGCGGAAAATTCGAAAAGCTGCAAAACACCCTTTAAAAGTCTATGGGAGAAATCAAAAGTGATTATTTTAATATGCAAGTTATTATCATAAAAAGTGTTTGGGGACCTGGGTCCTGCCCCAGGGGACATGTATCAATGCAAAAAAAGTTTTAAAAACTAATGTTTTTTCGGGAGCAGTGATTTTAATAATGCTTAAAGTGAAACATTAAAAGTGAAATATTCCTTTAAATTTCGTACCTGGGGGTGTCTAAAGTATGCCTGCAAAGTAGCGCATGTTTCCCGTGCTTAGAAAAGTCCCTGCACAAAATGACATTTCTAAAGGGAAAAAATCATTTAAAACTGATCGTGGCATTTAATGAACTGTCGGCTCCCAGCAATACAGATAAAAGTAATTGGAAAAAAAAAACAGTATGGGTTCCGCCCTTAGTCCCTTTGGGTCTGGTATGAATATTAAGGGGAACCCCCAACCAAAATTAAAAAAAAAAGTGTTGGGGTCCCCCCCAAATTCCATATCAGGTCCTTCAGGTCTGATATGGATATTAAGGGGAACCCTGCGCCATTTAAAAAAAAAGTGGTGTGGGGTTTCCCTAAAAATCCATACCAGACCCTTAACCCGAGCACGCAACCTGGCAGCACGCCCCCCCTCCTGAACCGCACCGGGCCACATGCCCGCAACATTGCGAGGATATCCCCATATTAATGGGGACAAGGGCCTCATCCCCGCAACCCTTGCCAGATGGTTGTGGGAGTCTGCGGGCGGGGGGCTTATCAGAATCTGGAAGCCCCCTTTAACAAAGGGGACCCCCAGATCCCACGGGTTACCCGTAATGCGTCACCCGTACATGTCATTGGGTAACCCTGGGCTTTCTCCTTGTGTCATCACTCGAGAGTGGATTACATCGTTGGAAGCTTTATTTTTATTTTTAATAACGGACTTGTCCCAAACTGTCTCCTGTGTTTAACATTTTGACACTTTCTATTTGTGAAATTAAAGGGGTACAATGTACCCTGTTACCAATTCACATAGGGGGGGCGGGATCTGTTGGTCCCCTTTGTTAAAGGGGGCTTGCAGATTCCGATAAGCCCCCCACCCGCAGACCCCTACAACCACCGGGCAAGGGTTGTAGGGGTGAGGCACTTGTCCCCATTAACATGGGGACATCCTCCCCATGTTGAGGGCACGTGGCCTGGTACATTTCAGGAGGGGGGGGCGCTCTCCAGTCCCCCCTCTTTTCCTGCGGCCTGCCAGGTTGCGTGCTCGGATAAGGGTCTGGTATGGATTTTTGGGGGGGAAATCACGCCATTTTTTTCAAATGGTGCAGGGTTCCCCTTAAAGGGGTTGTAAAAGTATAATTTTGTTTCCTAAATAGCTTCCTTTACCTTAGTGCAGTCCTCCTTCACTTACCTCATCCTTCGATTTTGCTTTTAAATGTCCTTATTTCTTCTGAGAAATGCTCACTGTTCTTCTGTCTGTAACTACACACAGTAATGCAAGGCTTTCTTCCTGGTGTGGAGTGTCATGCTCGCCCCCTCCCTTGGACTACAGGAGAGTCAGGACGTCCCCACTAACACACAGCTCCTTTCTCTATCTGCAACGTAGAGAGCATCCTGACTCTCCTGTAGTCCAAGGGAGGGGGCGAGCACAACACTCCACACCATGGAGAAAGCCTTGCATTACTGTGTGGCGTTACAGACAGAAGAACAGGAAGTGAGGATTTCTCAGAAAAAATAAGGACATTTAAAAGCAAAATCGAAGGATGAGGTAAGTGAAGGAGGACTGAACTAAGGTAAAGGAAGCTATTTAGGAAAAAAATGTGTACCTTTACAACCCCATTAATGTCCATACCAGACCTGAAGGGCCTGATATGGAATTTGGGGGGGGGGGGCACCCTTTTTGTTTCCTAATTTTGGTTCGGGGTTCCCCTTAATATTCATACCAGACCCAAAGGTCCTGGTAATGGACTAAGTGGAGACTTTTCTAAGCACGAGAAACATGTGCTACAGGCATACTATAGACACCCCCAGGTACGAAATGTAAAGGAATATTTCACTTTTATTGTTTCACTTTAAGCAGTATTAAAATCACTGCTCCCGAAAAAAACTGCCGTTTTTAAAACTTTTTTTGCATTGATACATGTCCATACATGTCCACTGGGGCAGGACCCGTGTCCCCAAACACTTTTTATGACAATAACTTGCATATTAGCCTTTGAGAATTAGCACTTTTTATTTTTCATTTTTGTGTCCCATAGACTTTAACAGTGTTCGCGTGTTTGAACAAATGTTTTGCCTGTTCGCATGTTCTGCTGCAAACCGAACGGGGGGTGTTCGGATCATCCCTAGTTATAATGAGATTCAATAAATTTACAGATATCTTAGAAAATCCACCACTGAAAAAGTGGTAAGTTGAGACCAGATCACCTAGGAAAGAAGCTACACGTGTAAGGGAAGAACTCAACACACTTTACGTCTATACTAAACTAAGTGTGAGATCGATAACGTAATGCATAATATTCGAATTGTGTTTGGGATCTATATCAGTGAATCGAAAGAACTTGGAGAGCAAGATAGCACCTTCAACAATACCCGTTGGGAGCATGGGTCTATGGGACTTCCTAATAATAGGTATACAAATTTGGCACTCCTAACCCCTCAAAGATTTAGGGGGTAAATAGTGTAGTGTAAAGCAGAGTTGCTTAGACAGTTCTAGATGAAGGAAACAGAGAGGGAGAGTACTGAAAAAATGTAAAAGCTGGGGTTAAACACTAATTTTTACTGAATGTATGTTACTGAACCAAAAAAGTATGGACAATGACCACCTACCAACATCTACAGAAGCCTGCTTAAAGTGTAGGGGGTTAGTTTTGGCCAAATAATGTATGTAGAGAGGGGTGAGATAAATATCAAAGTAGGGAATCAACTTAGTGCCCTGCTTAAATGCAAAGTTCTCTTTTAAAGTCACCCTAAAGTTACTATTTCCTCGGAAGATTAACCTTTAACAATAGAGATTTGCTTATTGTTACTTTTTAGACCAGAGACCAAGAAAAATAATGTCATAAGTTTAAGCTGCTTAGGTATCGTCGTGAGCAGAGACATTGTATACTGTACATAAGAATGCCATCTGCCAATAATGCACACTTGTGTTCTATCCAGCCACATAGTAGGCCCCTGGTGTCTGGGTTGGGATGAATAACTATTACTAAATGTGCCATGGTTATAACAAAATAGATAGGTGACAGGGCACCCTCATCCAGTGCCCCTTTGTATGTTTACCACCTGAGACCTAATTCTTTCAATTTTCATATGTGCTTAATCAAAGCCAGGTAATTAAGGTCCTTAAAGTGGAGGTTCACCCTATAAAAAATTTCTAACACTGCATCCAGCCCAGTTGTGCATATAAAATGACACTGACCTTTTTTTTTTCTTTTCCGTAGATAGCCTTTAGCCGTGAAATTCACCGCGGCTTCCGGGTAGGGAATCCCGCGGGAGTGGGCGTTCTTATTGTCATGCCAATTGATTGACATGCTAAACGACGGCGCACACAGTGCGTCACGACTTCCCGAAGGAAGCTCGGGTCGGCTCGGCTCTATTCGGCGCCTGCGCACCGGCGCAGAATAGAGCCGAGCCGACCTAAGGCCAGACTAAGGTTTATTTACATGACAGTAGCAGACGACATTAAACACCTTATTAGTCGGTGTTCCCACATTAAATGAATCACTCTTTCTATTGACCGGTTGGGTTTAGAATCAACAACCTGTAATATTTCAAGATATCCTGGAATACATTGTGAATTATCATTACTGTCCCATCTCCTGTAATCCAAGATATCATTTCTCAGTCACCCTATGCCCCTAGTGGACATAGGATGACTTTAGACACAATAGTCATCGGTGAAGCTGAAACAGGAGTACCCCAAACCCGCCCTCTCTCTGCCTGGGAGATATTGAGATCAGTTAAGGAATAACCCAATTATCTCCAGGCAGAGAGCACTAAATTTTCCCAAAAGTTGGAAAACCATTTTCCACACAAGGTATCCCTACAATTACATATCCCCTAATAGCCCCGATCTGGGGGACCAACATATCCTAATTTTACCCAGATCGGTCAAGGGGTTCTTAAAAAACACGAACCTATGAGAAAATACAGAATAAAGTCTATTTTCTTCTCAGACAGACAGAGAAATAGGAGTCCATTTCTCCCCCTTACTATCGGTGACAGGTGATTTACACATCTCATGCACAAGCCTGAGAGAGACATTCTGTGTACTTCAGATCCCCTCCTTTTTTCTTCTTCAGCTCTCCCAGGATTGTTTGCTCCACAGCTAAGCATGATTAAGAATGCTGAAGTCACGTGGTGACTTTTCTGGGTTTTGACTGGATGCTAGTGATCATAGCAGAAATTCAGTGTAAGAAATACACAGGAGAAAATGCATGTTGACAAGGTGAGTGTAGAGGTGAGCGGGGAGTCTACTGACATCACGACTCCACCCACTGAGCTCCGGACAACAGACCCACCCACAGAATCTGCAGTTTTTCGCATCCCATAACAGACAGAAGGGAGACATTTGACAGGTAAGGATACATGCAGAAGGTATGTATATCCTTATAGATAACCACTATGGCAGTCGTTTATAAAGGATGAGTTTACATCCACTTTAATTTAAACATTTAAAGTAACTAAAATTGGGTAGTTTTTTTCAGAGGTGTTCCCTACACTCTGGATCATGATTGCCTTAGATAAAAAAATATCCTGCTCACATTTAAATTAATAATGAACCATATGGAAAAAAAAATGGTAGGGAACTCATTAGTACCTTAAATATTTCTCAGTGAATATTTTTAATATAGATTGCATGTTTACAACCTCGTCATTTTAGCCTACTCCTTTTATCACTCCTTTGTTTATCTAATACTCAAACTAATCCACACTCCTACACCATAACCACTCTTTCAATCTTTTCGGATCTGAAATCACGTCAATGCCAACTGGAAATAATGTCAGGGAAATGGTAAAAAAAAGAGGATAGCTTATGTGATGTACAAAAGCTCTAAGACACGGATAATTAATGTGAGGTAATGAGGTAGAGAATGGAACAAAGCATGGTGAAGAGCAGACAAATGGAGGAGCAGAGGTGAAAATGAAGAGTGTAAAATAGATAGATTCCTCATTATCAAAGAATCATAACACAAAAAATACAAAGCTATTTACAATAACATAGATGAAAAAAACAGACAAATGTGAAGTGAAAGAGGAGGAGGTTGGGGAGAAATGACAATGCAGCATTTTGGACACGACAGAGTGCTTGAGGCACAGAAGCTACCAGAGGAAAAAAAACCTGCCTTGACAGAAAAACCCTTTTATTTCAGACAATAAATTGTATACATCACTTTCCAAAGGACTGCACATATGAGCTATAAATAAAGTTTATTTAAATACGGTCAACAAGATAAAAGCATCAGAGAACAATGAAGCACAGCTGTAACACTGTTTGAAGTGCTTTTCAAGCAACTTACCAAATTATATTGACCCTTTTGGCACCAGGTTGCTATCCTTTAGTAACCATGTATGGCATTTAAAAAAAATCACACTTCAAAAAATGTTTCTCTTCATCTCGCTGATAATGAAAGTCGGCAATAATCTGTAATTCCACTTCAAATTAAAGCCAAGAAAAAAATCATAGGAAGGAGAGGGGAAGATTATTATAAAACTCCTCAAATAAAGCTGAGCTCCAACCACACAAACTGTTAGTTAAATATATTACTCAACATACAGAAACATATAAATCTACTTTGTGTACACCAAGTGCCTTTACACACCTTATAAAAGTAGTTGTGATGTCATTGCAGTGCACAGTGGTGAAAGGGGCTCAGCAGGCACACCCAGTACAGGGCGCCTACAAAAAACTACAGTAGGGGGCAGATACAAGACTAGTCATGCTGCACACAGAAAAGGAGAGAGCAGTGGCTGGTTTTAGTACAGGAAACTCCTGCACACATGCCTCTTGTATTTAGACAATATTTTCCTATGCTAGAGTTCAGCTTTCCAATGAATTCTGGCTGCATGTTAACGATAGTGTAATGATGTTCTATCCAGGCCGCTGGTTGGGCATCTGTACTTCATTTGCTATGTTCCCATTAAGTGCTGAGAATGATGATGAAATCTTGTTTTCTTTAATTCTCAGAATGCCTGCAGTAACTTGCATCTGGGAATGTAGCTCGATATTTGTGTTTTGTGTTCTAATTTGAAAATTCTGTTTATGATATTAAAAGAAATGCATAAACTAGAAAGGGAAAGACAGCCCAGGGCAAAGAGCAGACCTGACAAGTCTAAATCTTTTGCTCAGTGATCATCCTGTTGTTGTTGTTCCATTAGCTCGGAATATAGATAATGCTTGGTAATATTCTAGCTTCAAAGAACAAAATTAACTTGAGGTACCCATAAAAAGAAACTACCTGTCGTACAATGTAATCAGTTTTGGGGCAATCAGAGGACAATGCAATATGTATAAAATCTAAATGCTCAAATCTCAATTAGTCGTATTTGCTGTCATAGTGCAGGAGGATGCTAGAATTGCACATTAGACTAGGTTCACACAGACATTAAAACTAAAACATCACTTTAACACCTTTAATATTAGTTTGCATTTCAGGTGCATTTTAGATGCCTTTCAGAGGCTCTCAGAATGCCAATTTTGAAGAGGGGGGCAACAAGAAAAATAACCTTGCCATATCGCTCCTCAAATGAATGCCAAATTCTTTGAAGCATTTAAAACATGTTTGTGTTGTGCCTACATTGACTTGATTGGAGTCATTTGATAGGTTTTGTAAATGAATTAATGGCAAGCAACACAAATATGCTGGACCATTCACTATGCATATTTAAAAGAAAAAAAAACAGGTATTTGCTTTGCAAAGCATTTAGAAAAGTTTACTAACATGAAAAAAAAATGCCTGTTCTTTATGCCCATGTGAACAAGGCCTTATGCCTCGTACACACGACCGTTTTCCTGTCAGGAAAAAAAACAAAGTTTTTCCCGACGTGATTCCTCTCCAGCCTGCCTTACATACAGACGATCATGCCAAATCCCGCCTGAACAAAGCGCGGTGACATACAACACGTACGACGGGACTATAAAGGGGAAGTTCCATTCAAATGGCACAACCCTTTGGGCTGCTTTTGCTGATCCTCGTGTTAGTAATAGTTTGGTGAAAGACGATTCGCGCTTTTCAGTCTTCGTGCTTTTCAGTCCGTTACAGCACGATGACTGTGCTATCTCCATTCCGAATGCTAGTTTTACCAGAACGAGCGCTCCCGTCTCATACTTGATTCTGAGCATGCACGTTTTTTTTCCCCTCTGAAAAACATACACACAACCGGTTTTCCCACGGGAATCACAACGGAAGAGCTGGTTCTAATTTTTTTGCAGGCAGTTTTCTCGTCGGGAAAACTGCTATGGAGCATACACGCGGTCGGTTTTCCCGACAAAAAGCAAACATGGCAGTTTTCCCGTCGGAAAAAACGGTCGTGTGTACGAGGCATTAAAGTTTATGTTGAGTTGCCTAAAACAAACTGTACATTATGGACTTTATTGAAGGATTAAATAATGTTCATTTAGCACAGTGAGTATAAATTTGTCTTAGTGAATATACGGTGCAATTCTGTTCACTTTGGATACCCAATCATGTTCAAGGGAAATAAAATGTATTTATTTTTTTCTTCCTCATGATTTGATGACATAAGTGAACAAAAGTTCATCCTTTTAACTAAGGCTAGCCACCATTCATGGTTATTTTTTTATTTAGCTAATAGGCTGAATGAAAAAAAAAAATGCAGAATCCTCAATCCACACAAACAGGATAGATGAAGGAATTCCCCCACATTAGAAGATTTCATTTTGACAGCGGCACCCTCCAGTGTCAGAGTATAATGATTCATGGCTGCAGATGCTGCTTGTCAATCAGGCCACACACTGATTGAAATCTGGCTGCTTCAACTGTATCAATTAGACATGCTATTTACAAGAATGTAGGTAATAAAACCTTCTTGCATTACATTATTACTTGTTTCTTGTTTGCTATACTGTAGGTGACATGATTAGGTGTCCACAAACTTTAGGACCTATAGGGCTCAATTCACAAAGCAGTTTTTCTTTAGTTCAAATGTTGCTTTCCCAATACCACACCTCATCACACCTTATATCTCCTAAATCTCAATTCACAAGGGTGCATACTGTAACATGCTTTGTGAAATGGTTACATGCATCACACTTTAATGGTAAGTAGGCATACATTGCTTATCCTTACAAGCTCAATATGTATCTAAAGCAGGAACTGATCCGGGGGGGGGGGGGGGTTATTGTTTGGCAACGGGACAATTGCATGCTTTGTGAAATCTTCAATGGGGAAATTGCTCCCCCCCCCCCCAGGGAAAATAGTGAACAGGCTGTGGAGTGACTTAGCGGGCCAACAGGTGACTCAGCGGGCATGCTGCTAAGCAGTCTGGTGCCACGGGTGAGTGAGCAGGCTGGCGTGTGGGTCAGTGAGTAGGCAATCTCTCATTGCCTACCCTCACTCTGGGATAACAGGGACGCTGTCACTGGCCACTAGCAAGTGACAATCCGCATCTGGTGGCAGGCGATAGTGACAACTGACAAGCTGCATCTGATGACAGGTGACATGGCAAATGACAATCCGCATATGATACCAGGTGATGTGGCGAGTAACAATCCGCATCTGATGACAGGCAACGTGGCAAGTGACAATCCGCATCTGGTGGCAGGCGACAGTGGCAAGTGAAACACTGCATCTGGTGGCAGACGGCGGTGGCAAGTGACACTCTCAGGGCTCCCACTGATTCTGCATTATGGTAAGTAGAACAATTTCATTTTATATTACAATGTAATAATAGAAAAAATGCGCTTCAATCATCCTGACACCATATCAACCATGGTGCCAGAATGTTTGACACACCAACACCAGCCGTTGCCATGACAAATTGCCAGAGAACATTTTGCCAGTGCTCCTCCCTGAGATTAGACTCTGGATCAACTCCTGATCCACAGGCCTGATAGCTGAACATAAAAGAGAAAAGCAAACAAAGCTCATTTGATGTGCAGATAAAACTTATTGTAGTCCCAAGGGAGGGGGCGAGCACGCTGACTAACCCCCAGCCAGAACAGATCGGATGATGGGGGTAAGCTTACTGAGGAGGAACAGGAAGTGAGAAATTCAGACAAAGAAAAAAACATTTAGAAGGGAAATCGAAGGAAAAGTTAAGTGATCCAACAATGCACTAGCTTAACCACTTCCTTACTGGGCACTTAAACCCCCTTCCTGCCCAGAGGACTTTTTGAGATTCGGCACTGCGTCGCTTTAACTGACAATTGCGCGGTCGTGCGACGTGGCTCCCAAACAAAATTGACGTCCTTTTTTCCCACAAATAGAGCGTTCTTTTGGTGGTATTTGATCACCTCTGCGGTTTTTATTTTTTGCGCTATAAACAAAAATAGACCGACAATTTTGAAAAAAAAAATATATTTTTTACTTGTTGCTATAATAAATAGCTTAATTTTTTTTTTTAAAACATTTTTTTATCCTCAGTCTAGGCCGATACGTATTCTACATATTTTTAGTAAAAAAAAAAAAAAAATTGCAATAAGCGACTGGTTTGCGCAAAAGTTATAGCGCCTACAAAATAAGGGACAGAATTATTATTTTTTATGATTTTTTTTTTACTAGTAATGTCGGCGATCTGCGATTTTTTTTATTGCGACTGTGACATTATGGCGGACACATCGGACACTTTTGACACATTTTTGGCACCATTCACATTTATACTGCGATCAGTGCTATAAATATGCACTAATTACTGTATAAACGTGACTGGCAGGGAAGGGGTTAACACTAGGGGGTGAGGAAGGGGTTAAATGTATTCCCTATATAGTGTTTTAACTGTGGGGGAAGGGGGGTGACTGGGGGAGGTGACCGATATGTGTCTCTATGTACAAGAGACACAGATCGGTCTCCTCTCTCCCTGACAGCACCGCTGTCTGTGAGAGCCGGCAATGAGAGATGATCTCATATGTAAACATATGAGATCATCTCTCATTGGCTGCACAGATCGCCTAGCAAACGGCCACTCCGATTGGCCGTTCACGGCGATCTGTGATTGGCTGTGTCCAAGGGACACGGCCAGCACAGCAGTTCCCTGCTGCGCGCTCGGGAGCGCGCGTGGGGAACGCGGAAAGGGGCGGACGTGAAAACACGGCGCCCCAGAGATGTAGAACCACCCTGCGGCCGTATATAGTCGTACGGCCGTCGGGAAGTAGTTAAAGGAACTATTTAGAAAATAAAAAATGAACCTTTACAACCCCTTTAATAAAATAATAAAAGTTGCACTTGATAACTTAGATCAGGACACATAACCAGGTAAAATCTCCTACTATGGGGTACCAGGTCAGAGCAACCATCGCTGCATCCACTCTCACTAGGCAGCTGGCATGAGGAGAGGGTAGGAGCACATAAGAATACATCTGGAAGGGACATTGAACAAAACATACCCAGTAATTGGATGGCAAAAAGAACAAAAATGTGTCCTGGAAAATGAAGCACCTCCACTAACATGTTTCAGGGTCATACTCCTGCATCAGACTGTCAACGAGGTTCCTCATAGTAATATACCCTTATTAAAATTATCCTTTTGCAGATGCAAGCATTTTACCCCCACCCTTTAAAAAGACACTATCCCTTTGCCCATTTAGAACAAAGTAACAGTCTGTTTCCAAAGCCCCCGCTCCAGTTATATTCACTTTACCCTACATTATCTGCTTTCAGATAAAAAACAGTGTTTCCCAATATAGGGGACCATGTGACCGCCTGCCATTGATAGTGCACAGCTCTAGCAGCCAATTTGTGGGTCTAAGCACTGTCTCATTCTGTGACGTCACTGTTGTCCCTAGCTTCAGACACATGAGCATTTTATATTGTAGGCTCCCATGAGCTTGGCCCTCCTATCCAGCGTGTCTTGAATTGTTTTGTAACTGTACTGTCTTCCTTTATTTTGTAAAGTGCTGTAAAAATGTTGTCACAATTTAAATCCTATATAATATTAATACTGGTGGAGGCAGGGGCAGCACTGGATCTCTGATTATGTTATAATACTTGGGGCAGGGGGGAGTGTCAAAAACATGCTGTTACTTTGCCCTGAATAGGAAAATCTGGTTTCTTTTAAATAAATTGAGATTTTGTCTCTAGAGGAGAGCAGGAAAACAGTCATGTGAGATTATGATTAACACTTCATAAGATAACATAACAGTTTATGGAAAAATAGGGTTTTTAGAAGATAAATGTTTATATCATGTGAAAAAATACAATTACACATCTTGGTACCATTTACTGTATGATTTTTAGTTATAATTAATTTACAATGTACATTAATCGTATAATTCCTTATTTTTAAAGTATCATGAGATAAAATAAGTAGCGTTGTTATAAAAACTCATCTATTTTAGGGAATAGAGCCTATAGTGTACTAGGTATTACCTTATTTATTGGCGTATAACACGCACAGGCGTATAACACGCACCCTAACTTTAAGAGGGAAGTTTCAGGGAAAAAACTTTGCACAGCCCCCTGCGTATAACACGCAGGCACAGTTTATCCTCTATTTTCAGGGTAAAAAAGTGAGTGTTATACGCCAATAAATACAGTAATTTAATGGTATCTTCATTACCTATTTTTCTCAACTGACATATGTTTCTAGTGTACTTGACACATGAAGTAATCATTTCTCTAACCCTTCCCATTGTTTCATTACAGTTATATTGTAATGAAACAAGAAATTGGTTAAATATTATTAAGCAAAACTGGTAGAGCCTATTTTGCATGACGGAAAATCTACGGATATAATTTTGCTGTAGCTATGTGTGAGGGATTGTTCATGTCAGCTGCTTTGGACTGTAGTGAAGATGCAGTTCCAGAGAGTCGACTCCCCCTCCCTCCATAGAGCATATCACTTTGCTCTTATTGGGAAGTGGACAGATGAAAACCCAGCAGGGAAACGAAGCCAAGAACTCATAGTTCCCATGCTTCTGACAGGCAGACGTGTGAGTGTGTAAGGTACACAGAACTTAAAAGGTGGTGGGATCTGGCCCTAATCCTAGTGATACCCGAGACAGTAAAAGAATGTAATTCATAGTGAAAAAGGAAAGCATGACTGTGGATTGGTATTGGCTGCAGCCTTGTAAACGGCCATATGGCAAGGTGCCCTAGAGAAAGTAAGGACTTAAAGGATCACTAAAGGAAAACATTTTTTTTGCTGAAATGACTGTTTACAGGGTATAGAGACATAATAGTTAACTGATTTCTTTTAAAAATGATTAAAAATAGATAAAAATCAATCATATAATGTGTCTTAGATGCAAAAATGAAACTGAAACTAGTTTAGTCTTTGCATGTTATTTTATGCCTCTGTGCTGGACAGTGCCATAGAGAGTCATGGCTAGGAAAACAACACTAAACTCTCCCATGACTTTTTTAACTAGGAGCCAGACAACCAGGAAGTGTCCAGAACAGAGCAGAATTACAGCAACATCAGAGCAAAAACGAGCAATGAGGACATGAAACCAGCTAAAAAAAAAGGAGACCAGTGGGAGAGGGCGCTTGAATCTGTCCCGGTGGTATCTGTCTCTGCGTCGCACAAATTGTCGCAACTCTTTATCCTACACAGGGCTTACAGAACAGCGCCACAACTACATAGATGGGGAAGAAGGGACACCCCTATGTGTCCAAAGTGTAAAGTTCAGCATGGGGATTTCATACACTTGATTTGGAGATGCCAAAAGCTTCATAGGTACTGGGAGGAAGTATCACAGTGTATCACTAGAGTGGCACAGGCACCAGTTCCATTGGATCCCCTAGTATACTTGTTAGGGGCCATTGACCCTAGAGAGTATACAAAAGGAAAGTACTATATGGTAACAAGACTGTTGTATTTGGCAAGAAAACTCATTGCACGTTATTGGATTGCCCCGGGGGTCCCCACAGGGAAGCAATGGATTGCATATGTCAACTCCCTGTTGGGCAGAGAACACCTGGCCTACAAACGAAGGAAAGCAGAGGGTAAATTTGAGGAGATTTGGTATTCCTGGTTGAGAAATGCGAGTGTCGCACCAACAAAACTGGTGATGGATAGATTCTCTATGTAGAGTGCAGAGGACAGGGGGGGGGGGGGGGATATAAAAATATAGAGACGTACATTGGAACATTATAGGAATGTAAAAATGTTGTATAATGTATGTCAATTGAAATGCAACGGATGCCGATTAGGCATATCTATGTATGAAATAAGAAAATAAAAATAAATAAAAATAAAGTGGATTAAAAAAAAAAAGTATTCACTAGATAGGCCATCTGCACCGGGCGCTTTATTTAGTGGTAACATTGAGATTACTTTTTTGATTTCATTTACTGTTATAGGATCATTTAATTTGTTCTAATGTAGCGGAATCTACCGTAGGGATGTTAAGTTTATCAAGAAATTGGGTTATATCTTTTAGGGTTGGTTGGGTGACAGTTTGATCTTCTTTTAGATTATATAGGCCCTCATAGTATTCTGCAAATGCATCAGCTATACTCTGTGGGTTATACAATACTTTTCCAGACTCGTGGTGAACAATTTCATGGATTTTCTGTTTGTTCTGTCTAATACGTAGTTGCATGGCAAGTAACTTACCCGCTTTATTTCCTTGGGAGTAGTGGTTTAGTTTTAGTTTTTTGAGGTATTTTTCATGATCAGAGATCAAAGTTGCTCTAAGCTCGTGTCTGGCTTCATTAAGTTGTTGGAGGAGGAGGATGTGTTTGGGGGCTAGCTTGTGTTCCTTCTCTAATTTGTCTATTTTCACTAATAGATTATTTACCTCTTGTGACCGCCTTTTTTTCCCCCTAGATGTCAATTGTATCAGCATTCCTCTGGAGAAAGCTTTGTGGGCACACCATATACTAGAGATAGAGACTTCGTCGTTGTCATTAAATTTAAAATATTCTTCTAGTCTTTCCTTCATCTCCGCCAGAGCTCCTCTATGTGACAAAATATATGTATTGTTCCTCCAAAGAACATGCTTGGAATTTTGTTGGGCTAGATCAATAATTTAAGAGATTGGAGCATGGTCAGACCATGTTATGTTATGTATATGGGCATCTGTGGTTTTCTGGAGGAGAGCTCTGTCAGTGATGAAGAAGTCGATCCTAGAATAGGATTTATGGACATTTGAATAGAACGCAAAGTCCTTTTCTGTTGCGTGGAGACACCTCCAAGGATCATGGAGGTCTTCTTGTGAGAAGATGCTCTTCAAACCTCTTCGTTTGGATTGGATCCCTTTAGTGGTGTCCAGAGTAGGGTTCATCGTTGCATTAAAGTCCCCACATAAGATAATTTTGCCTTTTTGTATTTTATTTGTCATTGTGATAACTTTTTGAAGGAATTGTTGTGGGTTCCTATTTGGTGCGTAGATATTGACTAATGTTAGTATTGTATTTTCAATGTTTGCAACCAGTATTACATACCGTCCTTGTCGGTCAATTTTTGAGTCCAAAAGTTGAAAGGAGATCGAATCCTTGATGATTGTCAGGACTCATTTTTTTTTCTTACTGTTGTGAGATGCGAAGATATGCGGGAATTTAGGGTGTGAAAATTGAGGAGGGTTGTCTCTTGCAAAATGCGATTCTTGAATGCAGAGTATGTTGCATCCGAATTTTAGGGCATCATTCCATAGGGCTTTTCTTTTGAAGGGGCTGTTGAGGCCCTTCGCATTTAATGAGAATAATTTTAGATTAGGCATAGCGAATAATTTTCATATAGATGAATTGTATGTGTATCAAATGTAGTAAAGGTAAAGCGTGTCCATCGACTACATAACTTCCATGAAAAAAGAAGATTGTATGATATTGCTTGTGAGGGGGGGAGGGAAGGAAATTAGGATCAGGGACAAAAACAAAAAATAACATGTAAAAACAAGCGATTTGTCGAGCACCTCTTGTGTGCATAAATGTGTGCACTCTCGTTGTGGGGGCTTTGTTAATCATAGATCAGGGGTTCAGGATAGGGGCTCCCTTGGATTCATGCGCCTGAGGAACTTAGGCCATGATAAACTGGAGAGAAAAGAGACAAGAATTTTTATACCGGCGGTTGTGTCATCCATGACTGACGTTCCAAGGAGCGGTTTAAAAATAGTGATTTTAGTTCTGCTGTAAAACCCCTTTCACGCTAGGGTGCTTTTCGGATGCTAGTGTTGGGTGCTTTTAACCCCACTAGCGACTGAAGAAAGGGTTAAAAGTGCCCAAGTTGCAGTGCTGCCGAAGCGCATTGCAGGTGCAAATATATAAATATATTTATCTATTTCACTTGAATTAATTATTTTGGTTGATGACCACTTATTATCGTCACTTCTTCTTTTTTAGTGTTTAGTTTTTGCGCAAGACCCCTTACTAAAGGGGTATCCTGGATTCCGTTAACCCCCCACCGCAGAACCCGACAACCAACGGTCGGGAAGAGGCCCTTGTCTCCCATGTTGAGGGCATGTTTCCTGGTACGGTTCAGGAGGGGGGGCGCTCGCTCGTCCCCATTCCTGACCGGCCAGGCGGCGTGCTCGGATAAGGGTTTGGTATGGATTTTGGGGGAACCCCCACGCCGTTTTTTCGGCATAGGTGTTCCCCTTAAAATCCATACCAGACCTAAGGGCCTGGTATGCTCCTAAAGGGGAACCCACGCCGTTTTTTTAATGTAAAATTTGGCGCAGAGTTTCCTTTCCTGGTCAGCTTAACTTAAAAAAGATTCGGCCATTCAGGTGCGCCTCTTCAACCCATGCAAAGGCAGCTACGCCACTTGACATTTACCAAGATTTTGCCGGTGTAGTGAAGAGGCACACCTGAATGGCCAAAAATGCCACTCACAAATGCGCAGTACACAAATAAACCTCCTGCAGGTTTAAATGTACTAGCAGGCACAGCGGCTGCTTCATACAAAAGTCACTTTAACTTTCTATTCAGGCCATATATGTTACACAAACACATGTCACTACACTTCCCCACATCATCCCACATCCCCCCCATAATAAACTCACTCCCAAACTCTTTTAATTTATATTTGTAGATGCCGTGCGCCAAGTTCATAGTGGTGCACCGTGCGCCCCCTCCTGGGCGCATTCGGCATAATAGTAAATACGGAATAGCGCTGCATTGCCGGCGCATTCCTTTAGTAAATACCGAAACGGCCGTTGCGCACGCCGATGCGCCATGAAACATGTCGCAATCGGATAGTAAATCAGCCCCATTGTGTGTACACAGTGCAAACAAAGGCATGGTAAGTCAGTAGTATGAAAAGATCAGCTGCTGGAGGAGCACAGACAATAACAATGGCTAGTTCATTTCTCTCCAACTGAATATTTTTGGGCACAGCTTTTCTTCTTTAATCACCTTTATTGTTGATCCTTTTGCTTTGGCAACAATGTTACTGTTAAAGTTTACCATGCATCTTTCATAAGGTTAATTGTTTCTTAGGGATGAGCAAAACTGAGTGTTTATGTAATCAAATTAGGAAATTAGTTCATTAAGAACTATGAAGGTATAATGGGTTAGCTGGGTGAGCTGATACACCTTACCCAGAGTTTAATCTAATTTACAAGCAGACAGACCAGCAATAAAATGTTTTAAAATTCAATAAAACAATGGATTACATTGTTTAAAACTACACAACTAATAACAGTTATGTACTGTATATGTATTTTTGGCATCAATTTTGTAATAGTTGTCCTTTAACTGGCACAGAAGGTTAAAAGGACAAGTTTGCATAGAGTATCAGAGTAACCTGACCATTCATGGAGGCTTTTTTCCAGGCCAGTGTTCCTTTCCCTTTTTAACATTCACCCCCTGCAATTTCCGCTGACGTCAGTGGAAGTGCTAGCATCTTGTTAGCCCCTTGGCATACATGGAATTGTAAAGACCTATACTAGAATGATAAGTATTATGGTCCATTGTAAAGGAATAATGCAGCGTGAGGACTGAAGAGCTTGTAAAATGAGAACAATTTGGCTGCTGTGCTGATATACTGTACTTTAACCTGTTTCCACTCTTTTTACACACCAATTAGAAGTTTGCACGATCTAATATTTTTAAGGCTATCCTGAATGAACATGATTACAATATATACAACTTTATTAGTTGGAATACTATTAACCCCTTCATGAAAAGGGTAAAACAAATCCTAGTGCCTTAACAGAGTTTTGCAACTTTAACATGTGTTAATAAAACTGTATATACTGTTTCATCACAGCTACTTGCTTACTGCATCCATATGAATTAAAATCCTGCTCCTGATAAGTGCAGCGATAACACATATATGTATTTTCTTTGTTGGTTGTACTTATAGTACTGCCAAGAAACAATGGTGCGCATTTAGATTTTTTTTTTATCTTACCTAAAACTTACTGACACTGATACTTATTAAAACATTGTTTTTTATCCTACCTTACATACACTTACCCCGACCTTTAAACCTGATGTTTGAGCTTGTCTATTGACCCCCTACATTTGACCATAACACTAACCCTAACACTGACCAAGATCAAATCCTGCTCTAGCTGTTTTATCTTTATTTGCTATTATTATTATTACCTTATTTATCGGTATATAACACGCACAGGCATATAACACGCACCTTCATTTTAAGAGGGAAGTTTCAGGGGGAAAAAAAAAATGCCCATCTGCAGCTTCACAATTGCCCATTAATGCAGCTTGATCAAAGCCCATCCGCAGCCTCACCATTGCCTATCAATGAAGCTTAATCAATGCCCATCTGTAGCCTCACATCTGCCCATCAATGCAGCTTTATTAATGCCCATCTGCAGCCTTCCCATTGCCATGAATGTAGCCTGATCAATGCCCATCTCAGGGAGGGGGGTGGGATGAGCACAGTCAGATTACATACAGTAAGAATCTCCTGTCTACTCAGCAGCCTCTTTAATACAATGTCCCGCCTCTTGAATCGGCTTCTATGATAGACAGAACACTGGTCCAATGCCGGGCCAGGAGACGGGACTTCCTATTACAGAGGCTGCTGGGTAAACAAGAGATTCTCGCTGTATGTAATCTGACAGTGCTTGTCCCGCCCACCCCCCTGCTGGACACATGGCTGAATCCTTCAAATTTTTTTGGAACTAACATGAACACAGAGACAGGAAAATACATCATAACCATGTAGTTTAACTAGGAAGCACATTACATCATGCAAGCATTAAACACTACCACCTAGTGGCAGGAATACTAATCACTGTATAATATATGAGATTGGTTGTTGCATCTAAGTCTGTATAAACAGCATGCTAAAAGGGAGTCTACATGAAATGGTGCAATATGTGTACTTGTTGAGGTTAAGGGATTTATTTTTCAGTGTGGGTTGTGTATTATTCTAAATAGTCTTAGGTTACCAGGTTACTGTGGACAAAAATAAAATACACAAATCAGTGCAGTTTTGTGGTGATTGTTACATCATTAAGTGTGTTTTTAAAAGCCATAAAAAGTGTAATTATCTGAATTTGGCTTGGTATTGACATCTTCAAGTATACTTTACAGTTAAAGGGGTTGTAAAGTCAGAAGCATGCATTTTATGCATTAAGATAAAAAGCCTTCTGTGTGCAGCAGCCCCCCTCAGCCCCCCTAAAACTAACCTGAGGAACCTCTCTGTCCAGCGATGTTGATGAGTGTTCAGCTGTCTGAGATTCTCCCTCCCTGATTAGCTGAAACACAGAAGCGGCGACATTGGCTGCCACTACTGTCAATCAATCTCAGCTAGCCAATCAGGAGAGGGGCAGGGCCAGGTGGGGGCTCCATGTCTGAATGGACACAGGGAGCTTTGACTCGGCTCAGGTATCCCCATAGCAAGCTGTTTGCTGTGTATGGGCACTGAACAGGAGGGAGGGGCCAGGAGCACTGAAGAGGGATCCGAGAAGAGGAGGATCTGGGCTGCTTTGTGCAAAACTACTGCAATAGAGCAGGTAGGTATAACATGTTTTTTTTTTTTTTTGATAGGAAAAAAATTAGATTTTACAATCACTTTAAGCTAAGTAGAAAAGGAACAAGAAAAACAGAGATGAAATCAGTTAAAGTCCTGACAAAGAGCATGCTGATAGGATCAGAAGGCAGGGCGACAGTGGGGTTAACTCAACACTGTAATGCTTCTCCTTCATTGTTCATTACAACCTGTGGGTGGGTACAAGACAAGTGGGGCTCAGATTAAGTGATAAGAATAACTCTGGTTGGCATTCAAACTGGAAGACTATTAGTAGAACAGAAAAAGGAGTATATGGAATTTTAATGGTGCTGATATGTACACCCTCAGGAAAAAATCAGAACACATGAATAGAAAAAACATACATTTTATTATTACATGATCACATTAAAAAGTATATGGGCATACCCCCATAAAAATATTAAATATATCCAATAGCATTCGTACATCAGTACAGCAACACCACATGGTAGAACATATAGGGAGGTACACAAGTTCGCAGGGTAGCTTCTTCAGGGGTTACCAGGTGAAGCTAATGGGGGAAAATACCACATGGTAATATACATATAACAAGAAAAAAAGATATATACCACTTAAATCAATACAGCAAATTAAATTACTATAATCACTGCTGAAGGAGACCCCAAAATTATTGGACTGCCAAGATGTGGGCTAAGATGGAAAGAGGATCATTCATCAACCAAAATGACCCAGGACCCTGGGGGTGGCTTCATGGGGAGGAGAGAGTGGGCCAGCAATCCCTAGTTTTTGTAAAAGGTGAAAAGAACTTTGACAGTAAGTCAGTAAGACAAAGTCCAAAGAGGGGGACCTGGTAAACACAAAGATACATCAAGCGTAACCCCCTAAAAAAATAAGCCAACAATAACCCCAAAAAGACTAGTATACCCTTTATGTGTCTAGGTTTTTGGGGGTTATTGTTTGCTTATTTTTTTCAGGAGGGGCTTATTTTTTTAAGGGGTTACCCTTGATGTATCTTTGGGTTTACTGGGTCCCCCTCTTTGGACATTGGGTTACATTGGGTTACACTTCACTGATGTATGCAAATGACATAGATACATGAATGGTAGATAAATGAAAGCCACGTATAGTGTCTCAAGCCTACAAGCTGCTCAGGATTTATTGAATAATTTATTTTTAAAACTTAACTTAATTTAAATTATAATTACAGTCAAATTCTAACTAAAAGATGTTTAGACTTACCTATTCTGAAGCCACTCCAGTCCAGCGACATGATCAGATCCCAGTGCCCATTTCAGTGTAGGGGGGAGGTAGCAAAAACACCTTTTAGCCTTTCGGTTTACTATGGGGCAGCCTCTACACTGAAGCCAGTGGTGGAACCCAATTATGTGATCAGACCGGCTCCAGAATAGGTAAGAATAGGCATCAGTGGTGGCCCGGACATAAGGAGGCAGGTGCACCGGCCCCCCTATCCATGCGCCCGGCACCCTAATCTACATGTGGGGCGCCAGACGCAATGATTACAATGTTTTTTCTTTTTTTTGAAGCACATGATTAGATTCAGAGGCTCTAATGATCTTCAAAAAAGCATGAGCTCGGGGCCCAGAGCACTGAGCCCAACCAGTTGTGTGACAATAGCGAATGAATATTCTCTATTGTCACACTGATTTTCCTTTCGGCCAATCCGGAAGCTGATCCTAAGACCCGTTTCTCAATTGGCCCAAAAGAAGAAGTGATCCTATTGGCCTAGGAGGAGGAGGGAAGAGATGTGATGCAGAGGACTGACCGACCCACCAGCCGCCAAGTGCAATCCTCCACCCCCTCCATGATGAGTGCTGTCAGCTCCTCTTGTGGCTGTCAGAGAGGGGCTTCTGGCTGCAGAAGAGGGGAGCACACACCTATAGAAGGAAGGGGTAGGTAGTAGAGAGTTGCAGTGATGCCGCCGTGTCTAATGCACACCACTCTCCATGGATCACCCCTGTGTCAGCACACATCTTGCACACCTCTCTGACATTGATGCCCCCCTGCCACCGACCTCATCAAGCTGGCATCCCAGGGCATGGTCCATCTGAAGATAGCAGCACATGGTAAGAGAGAGACTGGGGGGGGGTTGCGGCAGGCAGGAGGGACGGGAGGTCCACGGTCAGGTCCGCTTGCTGCCCCCAACCGATGGAGCACCAGCCATCACTTATAGGCATCTTTTCTTTTACAGGGTAGTTATAGGGGGCCAGATCCACAAAAGAAATACGCCGACTTAACTAGATTTTTCTAAATTTACACGGCGTGTATCTTTGCGCCCGATCCTCAAAACGAGAAGCGCCTGAAATTCGGGCTTTTCCGTCCTACCTAAAAATATTACGCCGGCGCATTCTCGTGCGCAAATTACGCTAGGCACGCCGCTTTATTTGATAGGCAAAGATGCAAATGAGGGAGATAGGGCGATCCACAGAATTAAGTGTGTGCGCCGTAGATTACGCCCTGTGCGCACCTGTTAGTTTTTTGGTGGGATTTTACACATTATAAAAGCAGCCCTAATTTTACACATGCCGTCTGAATGTCTGCTGAAGCAACACCATTCAGGAAGAGCTCAGCACACACACGTTCAGGACTGAAATCTCTCTGCCAAAATGCCAGGACCAGCAATGATACTAGCTGCATTAGTTGATATAGAGACACAAAGAAGGAGGAGGGCACAGAGGAGGAGGATGAGGGCACAGGAGAGGGTCTACTGCCCACGGCAAGATTTGTTTGGCATGCCTGCTTGTGAAGTTTACCGCAACTACAGATTTACCCGTGAGGCCATCCTGGAATTAACAACAATACTTCAGGATGATCTTACCAGCCCAACCCAACGCTCCCATGCCCTGCAGCCACTCACCAAAGTACTGGCCACTTTGCATTTTCTGGCCACTGGCTCATTCCAACGCACAAGTGGAGGCGTGGCTGGGATGGCACAATCCTCCATCAGCAGGTGTGTGCACCAAGTGGTCCCTGCAATCCTGCTGCGCATGGGAAATCAGTTTCAGAAACCCACCCAGGAGGATCAGCGTTTAAAGTCAATGACCGACTTTTACAACATTGCCAGATTTCCACGCACCATCGGGGCCATTGATTGTACCCATGTGGCACTACAACCACCCCATGATACTGAGCACATGTTCCGGAATCGTAAAGGCTGGCATTCCATTAATGTGCAAGTCATCGTCGATGCCCATGGCCTCATCTGGCACGTCTGTGCTAAATTTCCTGGATCCTGCCATGATAGTTACATTTACCGGCAGACACAGATCTCAAGAGATTTTGACCAGAACATGTATGGAGACAGCTGGCTGATTGGTGAGTGACATGTGTGTCAGGTATGTCCCCCCCATGATGCTGACATCACAAGGGGCACATGCATGACTAATATCCTCCTGTCTTTTCCCTTACAGGTGACTCAGGATATGCCTTGGGACCTCATCTAATGACCCCATTCAGGAACCCCCAAACCCCAGGAGAGCAACGCTACAACCAGGCGCACATACGAACCCGGGGAGTGGTTGAACGGACCTTTGGGCTTCTGAAGTCCCGCTTCAGATGCCTGGATAAGTCTGGGGGTACCCTGCTGTATTCCCCTGACTTTGTGTGTCAAATAATTGGGGCATGTTGCATACTCCATAACTTTGCCCTCAGAAGGGGACTGCATATTGACTTATGTAATGACCTGACCCCTGACCCAGGCAATACTATCCCAACCAACTCTACCCGGTCTGCTGAGGGCACAACAGCTAGGAGACGCCTTGCAGAAGGCATTTTTTCCCAGTAAATGTACATGATTAATGTCACAATAAGTATGTATTTTTTCACTGTAAATGCACATGATTAATGTCACAATAAGTATGTATTTTTTCACTGTAAATGCACATCAATAAAGTCACAATGATAATGCATGAATGCACACCACTGTGGTTCCTTGCACAGACACATCACATGCACATCGAATTGGATTAGATCCAAGTCCCCCCCCCCCCCCTTGGGACTTGGGAGCAGTAACGCCACGCCACGGCTCCAATTATGTCACTGTGCATTCATACACCATTCAGGAACCTGGGATTGCACTTCTCCCTGGTCCTGGGGATCCCTTCTCCACCAAAACTGAGGGTGACAACCTTAATTTCTTAGGAATGCCACCCCCCCACATTCACACATCATTCACACACATAAACCAAATCATAAGTACAGAAGACCAAATTTAAAAAAAAAAAAAATGCATAAACAAAAAAAAACAAGTATCCCAGCAAATTTATTAGCGGCGGCGATTGCTACGCCTTGGCTGGGCAGGGGCACGGGCAGGGGCACGGGCACGGGCACGGGCAGGGGCACGGCCACGGCCACGGCCACGCCGTCGCGGAGGATGTCCATTGGGGGGGTGTTGAGCTGGGGAAGGAGGAGCCTCCTGGGGGGGTTGAGCTGGGGAAGGAGGAGCCTCCTGGGGGGGTTGAGCTGGGGAAGGAGGAGCCTCCTGGGGGGGTTGAGCTGGGGAAGGAGGAGCCTCCTGGGGGGGTTGAGCTGGGGAAGGAGGAGCCGCCCCTGCTGGCCTGCCCTCCATGGCCCCTGCAATGCGAGTGAGACAGGCAGTGAGGGCAGCCGCATTGGCCTGGCCAGACCTTGTATTGTCCTGCACAGCCTGGGTCAGGGCACTCAGCTCATGGGCCACGCGCGTTGTGGCGGTCTGTATGTCATTCAAACATGTAATGACCGCCGTTGAGTTGGTGGCCACATCACCGAGTGCCTCCATCATTTCACCCTGGCTGTGCTCCATCTGCGTCAGTTTTTCCAGAATTTTTCCAAGAATGCGGGTCTGCCGGGCATTGTCCTTCACCACACTGGCCGACAGACGCTCGCCCACAGCCACGGTCTCCTGGGTTGTCCCCCTGGCTGCCGCTGAGTCTTGCGGGCCTGGAGGAGGGGAGAGAGTGACCCTGGTGACTGGAGGCCTGTTGGGGGAGAAGTGGGAGGGGCTACCCCTGATGGTGGCCTGACTGGTGCCAGCCTCAGGGGTAGTCTCAGGGGAAGACTCAAAGGTCATCATATCAGTGGCCAGGAGGACTTCCCGGCCAATCTGCATATTTTCCTCCTCCTCCCCCTCATCATCCTCCTCCCACTCAACCTCAACCTCCTCCCCCTCAACCTCCTCATGAGTGGAGGTTTGGCCAATCCCCTCCCCTGGGGAATCCTGCCCTTCTTGGGACTCATCATCTGCCTGTCTTGGGGGTGGTGCTGCAGCCTGGCCCGATGGGCCTGCAACCTCCTGGCCTCCAACCTCCTGGCCTCCAACCTCCTGGCGTGGAACCTCCTGGCCTCCAACCTCCTGGCGTGTAACCTCCTGGCCATCTGTGGAGGACACAAAACAATCACATGTTTGAGGAACCACACACTTGGCACATCTTCCCTTCCCCCACCCACACATGCTAATCAACAGAGAATAAACCAAAAAACCTACCTGTCCTCCTAGGAACATCTGACGTATAGCCAGGCAGGCCCACCACCTGCTGTGGGTGGAAACACTGGGCCACTGCCCATTCCTCCTCCGTCAGTCTGACTGGGCAGGGTCCCCCTCCTCCAGTGCCCCTGGTATGGGCGTCGATCCTTGCCATCTTAGTCCGGACGACGCTTCTCAGATCATTTATTTTTTTCTGTATGCCAGCGGGGGTCCTAGTCTCCCCCCCCCCCGCCGCATTGATCTGGTCCGTGATCTTTTTAAGAAGCTGCCTCCTCCTGGCCGGGGTGGTGTTCTGGCTCTCAGGGCCATGCAGAAATCGCCCATATTTCACAATGCCCCGAGCAAGAATTTGCTTCTCTCCCAGGGTGAAATTAAGCTTCCTGCGTTTAGGGGGCATCTCATACACCACCCAGCAACAACAAACACACCCGACAAACAATCGACAATACACACCCAAAAACCTGACAAAAATCTATACCACAAAAAAATAAACAAAATCTAAACACACAAGGACACAGCTAATAGTAATTCAAAAAGAAACACGCACCAACAAACAAACAAAAAACAAACCCCAAAAAACAAACACCAAAAAACAAACACCAAAAAACAAACACCAAAAAACAAACACCAAAAAACAATCAGCAAAAACAATAACAAACAAATTAAATAAATACACTTCTCAAACACAAACAACAACTAGACTCTCCAACTCCTCAAACACTTTTCTCACAAACACAACTTACCAACACACAAACAAACAGAGCAGAAGCAAATTGCTCATGGAAGGGGAACAATGGGATATACTTTAGCAAGGGAAGTGTGTGTGTGTGGTGCTTTTTAGACACAGGGCGATCCTCAAACTAAGTACACTTGGCCTTTTACCTATCTCACTGATTGCGCCGAGATCAGTTCTGCACATGCCCAGTGAGGTCCCGATTCGTGCGCGCATGCGCAGTACGGCCGGCGCCTCATTTGCATGGGGTCACGGCTCATTACAATGAAGCACGCCCACTTCCTTCCCACTTGCAAAAACCCCGCCTTACGCCTCTGAATTTAAGTTACGCTGGCGCACATTTAGACGCAAATGCGCTGTGGATACGGCACTTACGACACCAACTTAGGGCAACGTAACTTAAATCACATAAGTTAGGACAAACTAAATTTGCACCGCTGGCTGAGGATCTGGCCCAATAGTCTTAGAATGGGGGTGGGGGTAGATTTTGGCTTAGTTAGAATTTGACTGGAATTTCACTTTAAGTGAATAACATACAGCTGTATTTACATCAAGTATCTAATTATGTGCAATACAAGATCTCTGTTTTTAAAACCCCTGCATATGATTGGGGTTCAGAGTAAACAAGGCTTCACTTTGCTAATGAACATTTTGAACTCCTTTGTTACTGTACATCAACCCCATTGTGTGACTGTGATACTGCATAGCAAACAAGGATCACATGAAATAATTTCCATCCTGAGAAAATGGTAAATCAGTGATAGAGAAGGATCTGGGTGTACTTGTAGACTATAAACTTAGAAACAGCATAGATGCAACATCTAGAGCCAAGAAAATGTTTTGATCTAATTGTGGAATTGACTATTAAAAGAGGATTACAATTTTGCTGCTCTACAAAGCATTAGCACAACTGGGTGACCATACACAAACAGAATCAACTGGAAAGAATAAAGAGACATTGAGGATTTTTTATGTGAGTAGCCAATTGGCTGGTGTTTTTATTACATTTTAATAAAATAGCGTTGCACTATGGAAGCTCTCTGTTTGTATTCCATGTTCTAAAATCTCAACATTCCGAGGGTGAGGTATCGTACATGCTCCAGTCCATTTATATGTCTGGAGATATGGCATTATCCTGCTCAAGCGCATCTGACCGTCTTTTTCATTAAAGAGGTCAACCAGGTCTGGTAAGCACAATTTACTACTTGTGCATATTGGGTGTCGTACTAAACATCCAGGTGGTGGAAGATCAATTAAGTTTGCATGACCGGAGACGGTATCACAGCAACAAATATATCTAGAGGATATTCAAGCATTGATGTTGTATATTTGTTTGCACTAATGGGACTTTACTATTTACTATTGAATTATTGATTGATTTATCACATACAACAGGGCACATTTTTATTAATTTACTTGCATATTATAGGATAAGTTGTGTAATTACATATTACTCTATAGCGCCCCCAGTACACTTTTTAGCACACATCAGATAGAAGTCACATACACTTCATCACTTTTTAGGGGAGCTGCTTAGCACACATTGTGTGTTTGGGACCTTTACATGGGCACCCAAATTATTGTTTAATAATATATATAAATATTTTTTTTGGCGTGGAATTGTTTTTTATATTTGTGTCAAGAATTAGTATTCTTTGAACTATTTTTTCACACAGCCATGGATGTGTTTAACTTTATGCAAAAACGACATATCAATATAGAAGAAGTTTTTCAACAAGCCCCCAGTCCCAATTTAGATCTAGAGAGGGGGTTCAAACAATTACAATTTGACATGGAGAAACAGATAAGATTGTGGTGGAACATCGCATCTTTTGAAATGTACATAGGAAAAAACCTCACACCAAGGAGATTAAGGTGGGATGTTAGTCCCAATGATGGGATTGAAGATCTGCAACTGTTGGATGAATGGTACCAATTCTTCAATGCCTGCAAATAAAAACTAATGCAGCTAATGATTAGAAGGCATAAAGCCAAAAATGTGAGTTTGCAGGCCAAGATCGCAGATCTGAAAGAAAGAATGGAGCCATTGAAAACCAATAGTAACTATACAGACAGAGCTAAGCTTTTACAAACTCACTTATTGAAGTATGATGGGGATATCAAGAATAAGAAACTAAAAAAAATCAGAGAGATATCAAGGATTTTGAAGAAAACAAAGTGTATAAGTGGCAAGATACACTTAATACAATAGTTTCACCTGAGACATCTCCCATTAAAAGCACTGGAATGTCTAAAGAGAACACTCAGGCTACAAAAACTCCTAAAAGTGCTAGTACCCCCAAACAAAGCACCAAACCCCCTACCAAAGGGACCCTTACCCATCCCAAAAATAGTAGTTATCCCCCCCACAATCCCTATCCATATCCACCTCCCTATCTGGTGGATCCTTATAACAGAGGGACACCTTGGGAAATGAGACCTACTGATTTCAATCATTATGATAATCGAAATCAATATCCACCGGGACCCCCGCGAGGAGGTTTTAGGGGGAATTTTAGGGGCTGACCAGCCCCCTATCAAAATCTGCATTGAGGGGGGGGGGAATGGAGGGGCTGGAAAGAGCCCTATTGCATCCAGCCCAGGCCCGCACAGCATACCAAAGAACAAGCAGAAAGAGAGGCAGAAGAGGAAGAGGTAGAACAAAAAAGAAAAAGGCTAAGTTCAGTTCTCAGATAAAGAATTGACAGTATTACAACAAGGATTGAAATTTGCTCCAGAAAAGAATATTGATAAATTTGAACTATTTATCGATATTGAGAAACATATAAGGAAGCTTAATATTAAAAAATACTTTGCAGGCCAGACCAATAACCCTACTCCCACTAGTTCCAATCCTCCCTTTACACATGGGTTTGAAAAATAACTTGTGTTCAATCCCAAAAAAGGAACCAATCATTATATAGAAGCATTTAGAGGAATGGTACAAGATGAAGTACGTGAGATGGAAATCTCGAAAATTGCCTCCAATCAGCAAATATGGGAAGGAATCAAATTAATAGAAGAAAATAAACAAATAGTGGTGAGACCGGCAGATAAGGGGGGAGGAATAGTGATATTAACTAGGAAATACTATTATACTGAAATGCAAAGATTATTAGATGATCCGATTGCTTATCAAAAAATCAATGGTAATCCCACAACACGGTTAAAAATTCAATTATCAAATTGGATTGAGGAGGGAGTAAACAAACAATTACTCAATAAGAAAGAAGCCGAATATATGATCCTACACGCCCCAAAAGTCCCAGTAATGTATATTTTGCCCAAGATACATAAGAATAAAGAGTTCCCACCAGGAAGACCTATAATTAGTGGGATTGAATCTCTATTTTTCAGATTGGGCAAATATTTGGATGTTTTTTTCAAACCATTGGTCTCCCTTAGTCCCTTATATCTCAAAGACAGCAGAAAACTTATATTAACATTGCAAAATATTAGTGCTTCTGAAACCACACTGATGGTAACAATAGACATCGAGTCATTGTATACCAACATCCGCCACACTGATGCCCTTGAGGCACTCCAATGGGCCCTAGTTAAAGAATCCAAGGTAAAAAAAGTGCAGATCAAACATTTGATTAAAGGCCTTGAATTAGCCATGACTAACAACTTTTTTTGGGCGAATAATCAATTTTACAATAAAATTGGAGGAGTGGCGATGGGGGCACGTTATGCCCCAAGTGTGGCCAATGTAGTATTAAATAAATGGGAGCAGGAAACCATCTTCAAAAAAAGTAACAAATCACTCATTCTATATCGGAGATATATAGATGACGTGATCCTATTTTGCGAAGGAACAGAGGCAAATTTGGAGATTTTTTTAGTACAAATAAATACCAATGAGTATGGTCTCAAATTTACAGCAGAAGTGAGTCACACCTCTGTGAATTATTTGGACTTAACCATTGTTAAAAAAGACAATGAGTTTGAGACCAAGATGTACTTTAAAGCCACTGATCGGAATGGCTTTGTGCCTATCCACAGTTGCCATCACCCTCAGTGGATAGGGGCGGTTCCCAAAGGACAGTATATGCGGCTCAGGCTTAATTGTGGTAACATTGATGACTTCTTATTACAAGCCAATATTCTAACATCAAATTTTGTAGAAAAAGGTTACCCTCTAGAAATATTAACTAAGGTACTGTGCCAAGTATCATCAATGGATAGACAAATGTTGTTGGCAACCAAGCCAAAGAAGGAATTTGGAGGTGAGGTAGCTTTTGTATCAGGATTTCACAAACAATATAGGCAGGTAGAAGCAGTTTTCAAGAAATTCTGGCCTATACTCCTTAAAGACATAGATTTGCAATCCGCTATTTCCGCCAAACCCAAGTTTATATATAGGCGGGCACCAGGATTGCAAAATCGGATTGCCCATAATGTACCAGACCCCCCTAAGAAACTGGGCACTTTTCTGGATGGGGCCGGGTTCCACCATTGCACTAGATGCAAGGCTTGCAATATTACTAGGAGGTCGGGAGATCCGAAGAAGAAGACACACTTCCAATCTACTGTAACAAAAGAACAGTTTAAAATCAAACCTTTAATTACCTGCGATTCCGACCATGTCACCTACGTTTTGGAGTGTCCCTGCCCACTCCAATATGTAGGTCGGACGACACGGAAACTTAAAGCAAGAATAAATGAGCACCTGACGAATATAAAAAAAGAGTTCCCCAACCACAGTGTATCTAGACACTTCAAAAGTCATCATAATAGTGTGTCCCTTTTGTGTACCTTTTATGGGATAGATAAGATAACCCAGCACTGGAGGGGGACCCATATGAGATGAGATATTTCCCAAAATGAAACCAGATGGCTGTACAAATTGCAGGGGTATGCAGCCTAGAGGTATGAATATAGAACTCAATCTCAATTGTTTTTTGTCTAATGATTAATTCATTGGTCCCAAGACTTTCCTTCCATTGTTTACTATTGGAGTGGTAAGATGTGGGTGCTCCTCTTTGAGAAGCCCACTAATACACTTATTGACTACCAAGTTTTTTTATTGCCGAATCCATTATCGTGCAATTAAATCCACTTTAGTCATGAATTAGGGTATGACAATATTCATTCCCTATAAATCCTTGTGTACTCACACTTATTTTTATGTGATGTACTTAATATTTTCACTCTATGTTTTTTTGTCATTTATGATTTTGAAGGAGTCTGTTTATATTAGCCCCTTACACTTCCTCCCAGCGTACATCATTTAGCTTATGGAGAGTGGGAGATAATATAGTGAAAAAGAGAGAGATTCTTTAATGTTTACCTACCTTGGTAGAGATTTGAAGATGCTAATTTTAACAGATTATGTTACGATTTATAATATGCCAGCCCTTTGTAGAGAAACTGGAATGTAAACCGGCACTGAGGCTGCTCTCTTCCGATTGGCTAATTAGGTGTGGACCTGAAACCACTCCCCTTATTTAGACTACATATACAGTACTGTGATGCTTAGTGACCAGGTAAGCCCCTTGAAAACGTAACTATAAGAAACGTACGTCTGCGGCAGAACCTGGTCACGTGTACTATGTCCTACATCACTTCCCGATCGTCTGAATAGTGTCAGCAGCTGGTGGAACGCACACCGCCTAGGAGGTGGGAGAGCCAGAGATTTTTTTTATCAAAGCTTGCAGTCCCAGTTCCGGGAGAAGGGCACTTTTTATGTGAGTAGCAAATTGGCTGGTGTTTTTACTCCATTTTAATAAAATAGCATTGCACTATGGAAGCTCTCTGTTTGTATTACATGTTCTAAAATCTCAACATTCCGAGGGTGAGGTATCGTACATGCTCCAGTGCATTTATATGTCTGCAGGCATTATCCAGCTCAAGCTCATCTGACCGTCTTTTTCATTAAAGGGTCACTAAAGGGAATTTTTTTTTAGCTAAATAGCTTCCTTTACCTTACTGCAGTCCTGGTTTCATGTCCTCATTGTTCGTTTTTGCTCTGATGTTGCTATAATTCTGCTCTGTTCTGGACACTTCCTGGTTGTCTGTTTCCTGATGACCACAGTACTGGGAGCTTCTAGTTTCGTTTTCCAAACCATCACTTCTCTATGGCTCTATACAGCACAGAGGCAGAAAAACATGCACAAACTAAACTGAAACTACAGGTACATTATATGATTGATTTTTATCTATTTTTAATCGTTTTTAAAATGAATCAGTTAACTATTATGTCTCTATACCCTGTAAACAGTCATTTGAGCAAAAACATTTTTTCCTTTACATCTTCTTTAAAGAGGTCAACCAGGTCTGGTAAGCACAATTTACTACTTGTGCTCATTGGATGTCGTACTATTTATCCAGGTCGTGGAAGATCAATTAAGTTTGCACGACCGGAGATGGTTTTTGTATCACAGCAAGAAATATATCTAGAGGATATTCGAGCATTGATGTTGTATCTTTGTTTGCACTAATGGGAATTTATTATTAACTATTGAATTATTGATTGATTTATCACGTACAACAGGACACATTTTTATTAATTTGCATATTATAGGATAAGTTGTGTAATTACTCTATAGCGCCCCCAGTACACTTTTTAGCACGCATCAGAAGTCACATACACTTCATCACTTTCTAGGGGAGCAGCTTAGCACACATTGTGTGTTTGGGACCTTTACATGGGCACCCAAATTATTGTTTAATATATATAAATATTTTTTTGGGCGTGAAATTGTTTTCTATATTTGCATTGAGGATATCAACTGATTACCACAGAAAATAGATATTTGAGGACAGTATGGGAGCTAGTAAGTTCAAACGCAATGTGTGCTGGGATAATCCATAGGTGGATTATCTGCACTAATTTTCCATATTGGCAGGAGGGCAGTGTCAGGGATTTTTGCTGGGAGATGACATCATTGCAGGAAATAAAATAGTGGTTATTCTGCTTGACAAAGTGCAACATAATAAAATAAATACAACAACAAATAAAGAGTTGATTTTATGTGAACAGTGTCAGTAGAATCTACTCTAGTGCCAAGACATCTTTCAGCACAGTAAGGGTAGACTTTTGTAGAAAGCATCCTGGCAAAGAGGTGAGTATGCAAACATCATCTCTAATTTTCATAAGGGGAGTTAGCGTTTAAGTTACAGTTAGGCTAGGGTTACACCGATGTGTTCTGTGCGGCCTGCTGCTGTACCTGTGTGAAAAACAGGAAAAAGGTACCTACACCTTTTTAAAATGCAGCCACAGGGAATTAGGATGATGCTTTTGCACCATGCAAATTTCTGCACCCACAAATGCACTGCTTGTTTGGATACGTGGGGGTGCCGTTAAGAATGAATGGCAGCCCCGCGCATCTGTAAAATATCAGTCCCTTTTGGCTGTAGGTGCAAGAACAGGTACCAGTACCGCACCGCAACCACCCTCACAAATGTGAACCAAGCCTTGAGGTTAGTGTTAGAATTAAAAAAGACATACATTATACATTTTTCTTTCCTTCAACACTAACTGTGTTGATAGAGGAAATCCCTCTCCCTGCACTATTGTTTTCAGACAGGGGGAGTTTTCCCAGCTGTCAACATAACGATCACCAAGTTAGTGCAATGGGGGGATACAGGGTAGGGCATTTCTCTTACCATTGGTTTCTCTATGTTGAAAACTATCAGCTCCAATCTTCCAGCTTTGAAACTAGTTTATCAGCATGGGCAAGTATTTCTATGAAGGATGGATGAAATGCTGGTTAGAATGAAAGTTGAGGGCAAATGACAACCATGCCCAATACTGCACCTCCTCCTCCCTCTTCCTGGGTCTTGTTTAAGACCTCATGACCAAGCCCTATGTAAGTCTCCAGGAAGGAGAGAAGATTGGGGGTCCCCCCTCATCGGAGAGATCTCACGGTAATCTGATCTAATCACCCTCCTTACCTTTAACATTTTTTTTCTCTTTCCCTTCCCCTTCTCTCTTTCTCCCTGGTGCAGTTGGTAATTTAGCCTTTGCTAGGAGGGTCCCATTGGCCATTGTATCTAATCTTCTTTTCTGCACTTTCTATACCCAGGGCCATATTTCAGACAAGGACACCGAGGCCAGGCCTTGGGGCGGCAGTGGGTGAAGGGGCGGCTCCGCCTATCATCCCCGCCCGCTCCGCTCATCCTCCCCGCCCTCACTCATGGGAACGCTGCAAAGTCTCGGCAGTGGGTGAAGGGGCGGCGAGGATAGGCGGAGCACAGTCTTCTCCCGCCCTCACTCACGATAATACTGTAATGTCTCGGTAGTGGGTGAAGGGGCGGGGGCGGCTCCGCCTTTCCTCGCCGCCCTCACTCACTGGCACAGTCAATATCAACACTGCTACTGATTCCCCCTCACACCACCACTGCTGCCACTGATACCCCCCACCACCATTACTGCCACTGATACCCACCACCATTACTGCCACTGATACCCACCCCCATTACTGCCACTGATACCCGCCACCACCACCATTACTGCCACTGATACCCCCCACCACCACCATTACTGCCACGTATACCCCCCACCACCACCATTACTGCCACTGATACCCCCCACCACCACCATTACTGCCACTGATTCCCCCCCACATCACCACTAGTGAGACTGATACACCCCCCACACTGCCACTAGTACCACTGAGAACACCCCCATCACTGATACCCCCACACCACCACCACTGATCCACTGATCTCATCCAGCAACCACCATCCCTGCCACTGATCCCACCCCCCACCACTACCACTCATCCCATCCCATCTTCCCCAACCACCACCCTCACTACTGATCCCATCCTCCCACCACCGCTGCCACTCATTTCATCCAATGCCCCCCAACCTCCACCCTTGCCACTGATCCTATTCCCCCCACCACCTCTGCCACTCATCCCATTCAATTCCCCATACCACTGATCCCACCTCTCAACCACCACCCTTGCCACTCATCCCATCCCCCCACCACCGCTGCCTCTCATCCCATCTCTCCCTCACCGATGCCACTGATCCTATCCCCACCCAACCACCACTTTTTTTGGTGGAAGGGGCTTTAATATAATTTTTTTTTACCTAATTTCTATCACATGGGGGGGGGGGTGGCTTTGAAGGACCCGGCCTTGGGGCGGCAAAGGGAGTAAATCTGGGCTTGTCTATACCCTTGACAAACCCTCCTTCCCTAGATGGATATTTTCTGTTTTCTTTCCCCTTTTCAAACACCCTTCTTATTATGTGTTTGGGATGTAGACCCAGTTATGTTTGTTGTCTGAGGATCCATATGTGCTGCCTTTCTTGTCTTTGCACGATGGCTGTACAGCCAACAATTTGATTTATCTCCAATATTTCCTATGCTGATTTCTACAACACACCAATTGTACAACTGTTTAGCCCTGTAAACACGCTCGGTTTTCATGGCGGTAAAAAGTCTGCTGTGAAAACCGAGGGGAAAGTCGAAAACCTGGCAGGAAAACTGCCATGGAGCTTTGGCCGGGAATCCCGGCCATGTGTATGCTCCATGGGCACTGCCTCGTAGTGTTTCCCATAGAGTATTAGTAAATCTAGAGGAAAAAAGCCGCCTGGAATCCCGACGGGAAAATAGAGAGCAGGTTCTCTATTTTCCCGCCGGGATTCCCGTCTGTTTTCCTGATGGGAAAACTGTGAGTAAGCATACATATGTACGGTTTTCCCGGGCAAAAGCTCTCCTGGCAGTTTTCCCGAGGAGAAAACTGGTCGTGTATACTGTATGTACCAAAAAACTTTTCATTTAATAAAACTTGTTTGGAAAAAAAAAATAGAAGAGAATAAAAGTTGAAGTAAACCTTATGAAACTTCAAGCAGAATTAAAGTTGAAGAATATTAAATTGCAAATAGACAGGCTCTTTTTTGCAGAAGAGACATGCAGTGTCTACATTTTTCTAAAGCAAGTCAGCACAAGTGCCACCATAACAAGAAATGTAATATAGATTTCCCTTTGTTTTGGACAACTTTGAAAGACAATACATACCTACACCTGTGGATGCTTACATTCTATTTATCTTCTCTTTATACACTTTTAGCATGAAATGGTTAACTTTAATCTGTATTTGCAAAATATATTCTTATATCAGAAGAAATTTTAAACTGGTGCACTGTTCAGCAAGCACTGTTTTGGTAGAAAGCTAAAAAGATTTAGGGTGGGTGTAAACCTCCCAAATGCAAAATGAATAACGCATATCCTCATATTATGTCTACCTGTCTCAATTAATAGTGCCCAGTGTGGATGTTAACTTTTCTCTCCTTCCTCTACGATCTGCATGTGTCACTTCTGGCAATCTTCTCCAAAAGCAGACAATCCATTGTAAAGCCCGCTATTCAGGTATGGTTTGCACTTATTCAACAGATTTAACAAAACACTTTCAAGGGTATAATTAGCTGACCATACATATTTACCACCGCAGACAGCAAGTGGTACAGTTGTTTAAATTTTCTACCATCTTTGCTGATGTTACCATTTGTTGTAAGAATACTGTAATTTGCTATTCAGAACACAGTTACAATTCACAACACAAGTGTTGGACACATACCCCACTCTTATTTGCCCATGTGGCTCCATAAGAAATTTCAGTTAGAGACATTTTGAAAGTGAAAAATGTACAAACAATAAAAAAGAAAGATCTTCTTAAAAATGTATAACATAGGAAAAAAAACGTAACTCACATTGACCAAAAAACACTAACCACTTGCCGACCAGCTCACATACATTTACATCGGCAAAGTGGCTCATTCTCGTACGCCGGCTCTTTTAAAAGCCATAGCAGGCACGCAAGCGCGCCCACTGCACGGCGTGGGCCCGCTGCGCTTGGCTGGCGGGCACAATGACGATCATGGGCACAAGAGCCAGAATGGGGGTTTGTGTGTAGGTAAACACACAAATCTACTTTCTGACAGGAGAGGAGAGACAGATCTGCTGTTCGCAGTAATTACGAACAGCGATATGTCTCCTCCTCCAGCCAGTCCCATTCCTCCACAGTTAGAAACATCTACAAGGGAATACATTTAACCCCTTGATCTCCCCCTGGTGTTAACCCCTTCCCTGCCATTGACATTTACATAGTAATCAGTGCATTGTTATAGCCCTGATCGCTGTAGAAATGTCAATGGTCCCAAAAAAGTGTCAAAAGTGTCCGATCTGTCCTCCGCAATGTTGCTAAAAATCACAGATCCCCGCCATTACCAGTACAAAAATTAAATAATAAAAGTGCAATTAAACAGACATAAATCTATCTCCTGTTTTGTAGACACTATAACTTTTGTGTGAATAAATCAATATATACGCTTATTGCATTTTTTACCAAAAATATGTAGAAGAATACTTATTGGCTTAAACTGATGAAGAAATTTTGTTTTTGTTTTTTTAAATTTGGGGATGTTTATTATACCAAAAAGTAAAAAATATACAATGGGAGTTTCTCAAATTCTAGCCTTAACTCTTCATTTGTATAGATTGCTTACTTGCCTCGTTTCTGGCTCTACAAACAGTTCTTCTTGTGAATAGTGATGATGAATGCCAATAAAGTAGGGTGAATCCTCACAGACAGTTGTGCCTGAATTGGACCTCTAATACATACTTACAAGTCGTTCTGTTCAAAAAGAGGAAATTATGGGGGTTATCCACAAAGCCGCGGCGCAACGTAACTTTTCGGATTTAAGTTACTCCGCCGCAAAATTCCCAAGTTAGGTGCCGATCCACAAAGCACTTACCTGGAATTTTGCGGCGCTGTAACTTAAATCCGTCCGGCGCAAGGCGTTCCTATTCAAATGGGCGAGTCCCATTTAAATTAGGCGCGCTCCCGCGCCGGACGTACTGCGCATGCTCCGTCGGGTAAATTACCCGACGTGCATTGCGCTAACTGACGTCGCTCCGACGTCATTTGCTTAGACGTTAACGTAAATGGCGTCCAGCGCCATTCACGGACGTCTTACGCAAACGACGTAGAATTTAAAATTCGACGCGGGAACGACGGCCATACTTAACATGGCTTAGGACAACTAGGGCTTAGCCCTAGTTTTACGCGGCGGAACTCGACGTAAACGACGTAGATTTAGAGCGTCGGGCCCGTCGGAGCGTTCGTGGATCGCCGTAACTGGTCATTTGCATATTCTACGCCGGCCTCAATGGCCTTGCCACCTAGCGGCCGGCCTAGAATTGCATCCTTAAGATCCGACAGTGTAATTCAATTACACATGTCGGATCTTCGTCCTAACTATGGGAAACTGAGTCTGTGGATCAGTTCCATAGTTAGGACCAGGGATACGACGGAGTAACAGCAGTTACTCCGCCGTATCTCTTTTGAGGATCTGGCCCTATGACTTTAGGCATACTGGTCTGAAAATGTTTGTCATAAAGCAGAAAAAATGTGCAAGCCTCCCTGGGCCAGATCCACAAAAACCTGGCGTAACTTAAAAAATCCCATTTAAGTTACACTGCCTTAAAGTTTCTACCTAAGTGCCTGATCCACAAAGCACTTATCTAGAAATTTCAGGCTGTGTAACTAAAATTCCGCCGGCGCAAGGCGTTCCTATTCAAATGGGGCGAGTCCGATGTACCCCATATCCATTCACTTAGGGTGGGGGGCCGGTATCTGGGGGCCCCCTTATTTGAGGGGACTCCCAGATTCCGATAAGCCTCCGCCCGCAGACCCCGACAACCAATGGCAAGGGTTGTCGGGAAGAGGTCCTGTCCTCATCAACATGGGGACAGGGTGCTCTGGGGTGGGGGGGCCCGCAGTGCGCCCCCCTGCCCCAGAGCACCCAACCCCCCCATGTTGAGGGCACGCGGCCTGGCACGGCTCAGGAGGGGGGGGGGGCGCTCGCTCGTCCCCACTCCTTTCCTGGCCGGCCGGGTAGCGTGCTTTGGATACAGGTCTGGTATGGATTGTAGGGGGACCCCCTACGTCAATTTTTCGGCGTAGGGGGGTCTCCTTACAACCCATACCAGACCTAAGGGCCTGGTATGCTCCTGGGGGGGAACCCATGCCGGTTTTGTTTTTACAAATTGCCGTGGAGTTCTCCCTCGGGAAAGCATACCAAATGCCGTCGCTGAAATGGGCTTTTACATGGTGTGACTAGTTTACACTTTGTAGAACCAGCCCTAATTTTACACTTGCAAAATAACACTTACGGCGCAAAAAGGAAGCTGGAAAGCTTTGTGGATCGCCTTAAGTGCTAATTTGCATACTAAAAACGGCATTTCGACTCGAAATGCCCCCAGCGGCGGATGCGGTACTGCATCCTAAGATTCGGCAGTGTAATTCAATTACACATGCCGGATCTTCTGCCTAACTTTGGAAAAAGCCTTTTGAGGATCGTTTCCAAAGTTACACACAGACTGAACAGCAGTTAAGTCGGAGTATCTCTTTTGTGGATCTGGCCCCCTGTCCTTTTTATTTATATTGCTACAATATTATGCTAGTTTTGTACAACAGTGAGTTGTTTCTTTCTGAATTATGACTAATCCTCCACTGAAAATGTCACTGATTTATTTATTTATTTATTTATAGTCATTTTTATGGAATTTTTATTATGGCATTGTAGAAAAAGAGATTGAGCAGAACACATTTTTTTCTTACTTTTTGTATATACTGTAACTGCACCCAGAAGAAAATTCTCACATATATTTGGAGATGAATAAGCATACAGTATAGTTGTCCCTCATTTCATAGGCAATGCCTGTAAGCCAAAGAATGGCTTTGTTTTCCCAGACAGAACATTATGTATTCTAGGCTGTAATTAGAATGGGAAAATTTCCTCTAGGTGGCATGTCAGCACTAAACTTGTCACAAGTTGGAAAGCTGGATCGTCCTCAAGACACAGCAATGCAAAATATGCTCCTTTATAGGCAATGTGTTTGAGAGACAGTGACAAAAAGAGGCTGTACTCTGCCTCCAAGATCTTTAGTTTATTGTCGTACAGTACTAGTAGATTACACACCAATTATAAGTTCAGAGTATCAGTTTGCCACGGCACAGTTTACTTTAAAGCTGAATTCCATGCAGAAATAAAAGACACATAATAATGCAGTAATGTATTCAATAATAAATCATTCAACTATTACTATATATTAGATATAAGGCTCTTGCAATCCCTATATAGCAACATAGGACTGGGAGCCAATCAGGTGTTCTGCATGCAAATGTCCATAATGAGCATACTGCTAGCAGAAGAGATTTCTGTAAACAAATAGGTGACCTTATCAATGTGCATCCGATTTTTCACTGCTCAGTCAGCAGGCTGGGGTTAAAAGGAGGGCACCACTGTACTTGTTAACTCTAATTGCTGTAGTAGAGTGTCTATTTTGTTACCATGCTCAGATTCTTACCTGGCCTGGCTCCCCTCTTTCCCTGTTTTCCCAGCCCATTCTGTGCTGGCCTCCTCCCCCCCCCGTCCCCTTCCTGCCTAGCGTGGGGTCGCAGGTTGCGACCTCTTGTTGGTCTGGGGGTGGTCCCTGTTTGCTCGGCAACCTGGTCCATTTTCTATCTGACTCTATCTCTCTGCTGTCTGGACCCCTGAGAGGGCTTGCTCCTGGGGGCGGGGCCATGTGGCTGACCACTGGTCCTGGCTCTCGACATCCACCTTGGTACGTATTTCTAATTGTCATCTATGATGACTGTACATATATGAAATAACATACTTATATATGTTCTTTTTCTGTTGTTTGTTTTCTTTATCATGTCTCATTCATGTGCATATATTTTATTATAGAATCTATGTTCGCAAATCCTTTTCCCCCTGAAGAAGACCGCTACACAAGGTCGAACCGCGTCTGGGTTTTTGTGTTTATAGTAAATATTTACAATGTTGTATAAATTCCTATTGGCTGCCTTCCATACATGCACACGTTTTTATTGATATCCTTTGGAGCTCATGTTCTGATTCTTATGAGATGGTTCTTTATATTTTATATGTTTGTTTAATCAAATAAACTTTATACTTTTGTATTATTTCCACCTTAATTTATTTCTACTCATTGCTGCAATACAAAGCCCCTAGGGGTATTTTTTCCTTTTTTCCAAGCCTATAATAAGTCTTACCTGTAGGTACTGTAAATATCTCACAAATCTACATGGTTTAGGAGATATTTACCATATACGCTTGCGCCAATGTCATCGGCGCATGCGATGCATACTAGTCCATTATGCTTTTACTTTGCAAGGGAAAGCAGGGGAAACATGAGGAAGTAAAACCCATCAGGGTTTTCTTCCTCTTTAATTCTGGGAATGATAGAGCACTCCCAAGCACCCCCGTGGTGTTGCCACTGCTATTATGGCTGGGTAAATCTCAGGAATTGATGGACAAAAATGCAAATCCTTTGGTAGTTAAAAACAACTCCCTTGTATGTATTTGATCTGTTTATTTAGTTGATTGCCTGGAATTCAGTGTTCAATTTATTTTTATTGTTATGCAACATGCATGTTTATGGTTTGGACATGCCTCTGACAAGTTGTTACTGGTTATTTATTAATAGCCAGTTATCACATTTACAGTAATGGCACTCATATGCTACATTAATATTCAGCAAATGTTAGAGCAATTTTTGTCCATAGAAATTATTAGTAGACTTCCTATCATACAGTAAATGCCAATAGGGTTATAGGAACTACCATTGTTCACTATTGACAGCCTCCATCCTAAAAGAGAAGTATGGGTTTGCAAAAAAAAAAAAAAACATTCATACTCACTTTGGTCGATGCAGCACTGATCCACTGATATTAAGACCACAAACTAATGCCCCAAACACAGGATCAAATTTTTAGTCGGAAAAACCTTGGATGGTTTTTCAGACGGAATTTCGCTAAGTTTATCTCTAAGCATAACATGTTAGACTCTTTGCGTGAGTTCAATCCAGCTCATAAATGCTTTACATATTACTCCCATCCACACAAATAGTTTTCTAGGATTGATCATATCTTCCCAAGTGTTGGCATGGCCCCAGAGATCCTAGCATCAGTTTTTGCACCCTTTACTTGGTTCGATCATAGTGCAGTTTGAACTACCATCTCTTCCCCTATCCTGAGATCCCAGGATTCATCTTGGTGCATTATTGATTCCATTCACCCTTCTTACTCTTTGGGAAGCCCATAAACCTGTAATTCAAGATACACTTATCCATCAAGCACCATTTCTCAAACGCAAGCACAAGCTCCTTCATCAAAAATGTTAAAATGTTTACTTCAATCTGTCACGATGCATTCCAAAATTCTCCCTCCCCTTCTACTAAAGCTAAGCTTGATAGAGCCCATTTAGAATTCAACCAAAGAAATTCCTTTTTGGGTAACAATTGAGTCTATTAACTGTGACTCTATTTCAGTATATAACTTGTTATGGTTAAGACCAACTTATTGTATATTTGTATTGTATTTCGCAAGCCTATCACAAAACATTTTTTATTCAACTGGGACAGATTTAAAACTTCTCATGGCCTCTAATCTCCCAATTTTTTGTTAAAAATCCCCCTTTTTCCATACCTGGATCGCTCCGAATTCTTTCAAAGCGTGGAATACAGCTAATTTATCCCATTTATATAATTTGGTATCTGCTTCCTCCATACATTCTTTTACTACTTTGTGTGATACATTTGGACTTTCTCAATTGTAACTGTTCTGATATTTGCAAATCACATATTTTTTCCAACCTTATCTCAATTCCTACTCCCAACTATCCCAGATGTTGCATTTTGAAAGCATATGTATTTCTGACCCTCATACTAGAGGACTTGTTTCATTTTTCTATAAGAACATTTTATCTAGTTCTAACACTCGTCCCCCCTCATATGTCTCCAAATGGAAACTAGACCTCAATCGCTTATTTAATGCTACTGAATTGTCTAGCATATGGTTCACCACTAAGTCTGCTTATTCTAATGTTGTTCCTGTGGAAACTAACTTTAAGGTGCTAACCCATTGGTATTTGGTCCCCGCTAGAATATGAATATATGCTTCTGATGACCCTGGAGCTTGTTTTCATGGCTGTTCAGAGTTTGGCTGTTAGGACCTGGGCTTGAACCTGGGACCTCTGGTGTGTCGGGTGGTGACTCTGCTTGCTGAGCCACCTGGAATGCTGGACAGCTACTTGGACAGTTCCTTGGATAGTTCCTTGAATGATCTTGTCTTGAATCTTGTTTGCCTTGAACCTTGAACCCTTTGCTCCTCCCATGAACTTCCTATAAAAGCCATGTCCCTGCACTTCCTGGTTGCCATAATATTGTGCCTTCACCAGTCAATATCGCTACCGACATTTGGCTCGTCCCCCGACTACGCTTCTGCTGAATCCCAACCTGCAACTATTTGTTACCGACTTTTGGCCCCTTCCCTGACTACGCTTCTGCTTGATCCCTAACTGTTATATCTGCTTCTGGACCCCGGCTTGCTCACCTCCTGGTGGGGCTATCCTGAGGACCGTGACCTGGCACTAACACGCAGGAAAGCCCATCTCCACCATCAGGAGCTCTGGTGAATACCGGTTAGTGCTTAGACCCCGCACCTCTGGTGAACGTGTGTCATCAGCCAGGGTGACCTGTGTGTATATCTGCTCTGCTGCTATAGCTACTGGCCTATGAGCCTGACTCCAGACCGTGACACTGGCACTCAACTTCATATTTGGTGGGATTGCCCAAAAAGTTTTTGACTTCAAAAGATTTGATACACCTATACAGCCCAATCCTGCTACAGCCCTAATAAACCTAAAACTTGATGGGATCACACAGAATCAATTACGCCTTTTTTTTACAGCTCCTAACAGCCGCAAAACAAACCATTGCTAAATGTCTTTAATCCTAGCTAAATACACCCTACACAGAACTAAAAAAGCAATTTTTCATGCTAAAATGGAAGTAATTGAAAGAGATCGAATCGGTCAATTTGGAAAAAATCTGGCTTCCTTGGATTAAGCATTGTTTACCTCCAGACTTTGATGACACACTATTATTGCCTTGGTATTTTATTCTTTTTGCCTTGAATATACTTTCTAGTCATTTGGGATTGCATCACCACTTGTAACCCCCCCCCCCCATTCCCTTCCCCTTTTTTATTTACCCTCTTCTCTCTATCTACACCTATTTTTTGTTTTCTACCTTTCTTTTCATATTGTGTGGTACTTATAAAAAGATTATCTCTTCTGTTTTTGATATATACCTATTAGAATGACCTCCTTATTACTGCTCTTGCAAAATGAACCAGTATAATACAATATAATTTTATAATGCATTCAATGTAATACTTTATTGGTTTATTTGTTGCTCTATTCATTAAGGGCCAGATTCACAGAACAAATACGCCGGAGTATCTACTGATACTCCGGCGTATTTTCAAATTTGCCGCGTCGTATCTTAATTTGTGATTCACAAACAAGATACGGCGGCATTTGGCTAAGATCCGACAGGCTTACGGCTTCGTACGCCTTCGGATCTTAGGCTGCAATACTTCGGCCGCCGCTGGGTGGAGTTTGCGTAGTTTTCCAGCGTCGGGTATGCAAATTAGCTTTTACGGCGATCCAGGAAGCTACTTGCGTGCGTTACGTCGTTTTTTTTCGTCGCAAAGTTAAGCAATCTTTTTCATGGCTTAACTTTACACCAGCCATGTTAAAGTATGGCCGTCGTTCCCTTTTTTTTTTTTTTTGGCGTAAGTATGTTACCCACGTCGCCATTCACAAACACGTCGGGGCGCCGTAATTTCGCGCAAAGCACGTCGGGAAATTTACTAAATTTTTACATTGTTATATACTCATCCTGTTCATAAATCAATACGTTTAGCTCTATTGCTATTTGAATATTGTACCGCCATCCTTATATGTACTCAATTTGTCAATCTTTGTTATATTTAAAAAATAAATAAACAAATTTGACAAGAAAATTGCAAAGTGGCTATGACATTTTTGTTTTTGAATTTAGGTATGCTTTCCGGAGACATGATGCACAAAGATGTTCTTTTTGTGTCAGAACAAAGCATGTGTTGCTCATCTACAACTTCTGGATTGGGTCATTTATCATGTGTCAGTGAGTAGCCATTCTGTCCAAATGTTGAATCTTCTATGATGGCCACAATTAGAAAAGAAACCAAATTGTCCACATGCCAGCCATGTGTTTCTCCATGTCAGCCCACTTAGAGAGACAAGACTGAGCAAAGAACCTTAAAAAAGTTGCTGCGAGTGCGCATGCGCGAGCGGCGGTGATGGACGCCTGATCCGTGCGCTCCGCTCCAGGCTCAGACAGCGGCGCCCCTAGCTCGGTCCACGGCCGTCGTAGCTCGTCGCGGACGGTACGAGCGGACTCCTCGGGCTAGCGGGCACATTTTGGTGCCATCGGCGGAAGAAAAGGAGGAGGATTTGGGAAGTTATGAGAGGTGAGGAGCCGTGAGGTAAATCCAAGATGGCCGCCACGCAGCAGTCTAAAGCCCTCACACACAGCCTGACTGAAAGAGGGACACACAGGCAGGTGCAGCCCTCCCTCTCCCCCCAGCAGTTTTCCCCAGAGGCAGTGGGAAGTTCCCCTCAGAAGAGCTCTTTATCCCAGGAAGCCTTCAACCTGTTTAAAATGCCAGAGGGGGCTGAATCACCTCCCTTACTAATGGGGGCTAATATACTACTAACACAAAATTCCCTCAGCCATGACACGCAGCTTCAGGGCTCTGCAGTATCAATGGATGACCTATTCCTCAAATTCTCCATGCTTCTGGAAAGAGGTCTGTCTCAAACTGCTGCTAAAATAACAGGGGACCTAAAGGCAGACTTCCATTCCCTAGGCTCCAGAATTGAAGCTATGGAAAGCAAGATGGAGGAGACAGTGGCTGCTACTTCACAGAACTTCAGCCAAATACAAACACTACAAGACCAATTGGACATTGCAATGTCTCGTATAGATGACCTCGAGAACAGATCGAGAAGATCGAATATAAGAATCCGCGGGCTCCCTGAGACCATTCTAAATGTGCCAGAGGCAGTGCAGGACCTTATTAAATATCTCATCCCTTCTGTTGCTCCCCATCATTTGGAGCTGGATAGAGCTCATAGAGCCCTGGGTCCTCCCAGGAAAGACGGTTTCCCTAGGGATATCATTGCCAAACCCCATCATTATTTCATAAAGGAGGAGGTCATGAGGCAAGCAAGATCTAATCAGAACATAATGTGCCAGGGACATCAGGTACAACTTTTCACCGACCTTTCTCCATCCACCATCCAGAGACGTCGATCCTTGAAACCTCTACTCATAGCTCTAACCCAGAAAGTGATCAAATATAAATGGGCCTTCCCATTCGCAGTTAAATTTGAATTTAAAGGCAAGCCCTACGCTTTTTCCAATTTGCCAGAAGGAGAGGCCTTACTCCTACGCCTGAAGATCATTGCACAAGAAGCAGATATGGACACTTCCAACACTGGACAGGGATCTAATAAACGAGCCATTCCTACTAGCCCTCCATCTCCATTATGGGTGAAGAACAAAAATAAGAAGGCTAAGGATGATGGAGCAACCTGAAGTAGTGCCTCACCTGCTTGAATAGCAGGTCTTTGTTCAACGTCAAGCTGAGCATTGGCTGAGCTGAATATTCTGACTTGGCTTATCTAACTTTGTTTCCTCCATTTCGTGGTGTTTTTCTCTTCCCATTATTTTTTTTTTTTTTTTTTCTAGTCTCTACTGTAATGTAGATTCCGGATTCAAGTGTGATATATATACTCACAGATATGCTAGAATTGTTATTTGTATCATATGTATCCCCCCTGATTACTAAGTACCGGCCTTTTAACTAAAGCTAAACCCTTTGGGTCTTAGGGAGGTTGCATATATAAAAAATTTTTTTTTTTATTTTTTAGTTTACTACCGGAATATTACGGGGTTTCTTATTTTTTTCTCCCGCAGTTGGTAAGACTCTTTCGTATTGTTATGGGGGTGAAACGAAGTTCTGTTGCTGGGTTTCCCCGGTGGCCGGGGCGGGTTCCCCCCGTACCCCTTTTTGGGGGGGTCCGCGGCGGCGGTCGGGGATTTTTCGCTCTTACACCCCTGTGCAGAATTTATTGTGTGTCGTGCACCGATTCAATTAATCTTCTTTGATCATATTTTTCTCATGGGCGCCCGGTCTGGGCCTGGCTCCTATGCGCCTCCTTCCAGCCTTCGGACGCCTTATGGTCTCCGAGGGATGGATGGCTTTCCCTGATTTAGGGAGAGCTATTTTCGAATTCATTGTCATGAGTGACTGGGGCTTCTCCTACCTAGCGCTCCTTTTCCTTATTTCAGGAGACCTTTCTGGTTCTGTTCTTTTCTGTCTACCCCACCCTCTTCCCTTGATCCCTATGTATCTTTTTGCTTGTCTAACATGTATCATGCTTTCTGGTCCCTCAGTTATCCGACTCAACTCAGGGGGTTCAGACCTCATGACGGTGCCTGTGATTGGGGCCAGTACCTTCCCGGACCCGACACTGCAGCAGGTGAGTGTGGGGTGCTCGTGCTGGGGGGCCGCCTCTGAACTCCATGGCTAACTCCTTAGATTCTAAGCTCCGCATCGCATCCCACAATGTCCAAGGTTTAAACTCCCCGATTAAACGAAGGAAGGTATTGGATCACTATAAAACTCTCCATTTTGATGTCATCATGTTACAGGAGACTCACTTTCCTATCCGATACAGCCCTACTTTTCTTCATCAACATTTTCCCCAATTTTATTTGGCCAGTGCAGAAAACAAAACAAAAGGGGTTGCTATTCTATTCTCCAAAAAATGTGCATTTGTTAAGATTTCCGACATCTCTGACCCAGATGGGAGGTTTTTATTAATAAAAGGCACAATAGGGGATCAGTTATTTTCATTTGTATCATATTACGCACCTAACAGGGGGCAAGCAAAATTCTTTAAAATAATGTTAGAAGCCCTATCCCCTAATTTAGAAGGCACTATTGTATTTGGCGGGGATTCCAACATGGCCTTGGACCAAGGACTGGACAAAACTAAACCTCCTGGGTCCAGACTAATACGCCCAACGAGAGAAAGTCTTAAAATAGCCAGGCTTCTGCATGGCTTTGGCCTAGCGGACGCCTGGAGAGAACTCAACCCCTCTAAGAGAGACTACACCCACTTCTCCCACCCACAACTTACCTATGCTCGCATTGACCACATTCTTACACCTTCCACCATTTTACCGGCAGTCTTGTCGGCATCCATACGGGACTCCGCTCTATCAGACCACTCCATAGTTTTTATTTCACTTAAGCTAGGCATCAGGGAGGGATCGCGTACGTTGTGGAGATTGAATGAGTCGCTACTTTCTGAGCCGGCCAGAGTCAAGGAGATAGGGGCAGCCCTATTGGATTACTTTAAGCTCAACGACACTGGGGAAGTCTCCGAAGAAACACTCTGGGCGGCCCACAAAGCCTTTATCAGGGGTAAGCTTATCCAGATCTCATCGCGTGTTAAAAAGGAAAGGTTAGCAGACATAGATAAATTAGAAAAGGAATATATTTCTCTTAAGGAACTGCATAAAAAGAATCCGACTGGGGTCCCGACTACCCTGCTTGATAATGCCAGACTGGCGCTGAACCTTGCCCTGACGACCCGTGCAGAAAAATCACTTAGATGGGGCGCACACAAATTCTTTACCAAAGCCGATAGAATAGGCTCCATGCTAGCATCTAAACTTTCCCCCAAAACCAAACTAATATCCATGCCTAAAATCAAAATAGGGGGGGATCCTCCCACGACCAATCCCTCCAAAACTCTAGAGGCTTTTCACAGCTTCTATTCAAGCCTCTATGACTCTCATACACCGCCCTCGACGGATCTACATTCACAATTTTTTGATGGTCTCCCCATTCCTTCTCTTTCAAGGGCTCACAGGGACATAATGGAGTCCCCAATTACAGACGATGAGGTAAGGGAGGTGATCAAAGGTCTCCGCAAGGGGTCAGCTCCAGGACCGGACGGTCTTTCCATTCCTTATTATAAATCCTTTGTGGATATACTCACACCGCATATGGTCAAATTCTTTAACTCCAAAACCATGGGCAACCCGTTTGATCCCCAGATTAACACGGCTTTCATCACAGTTATACCCAAACCTGACAAAAACCCAGAAGATGTCCAAAATTACCGTCCAATTTCCCTTATCAACAACGACCTTAAGGTCCTAACTAAAATACTAGCCAACAGACTGGCGGGGTTTATTGGACAATATGTACACAGGAACCAAGTGGGGTTTATACCGGGCAGACAAGGCCCAGACCAAATTAGACGTGCAATAGATTTAATATCGATCCTACAAACCAATTGGACGGGAGGGACCCCCCAGAAGGGCTTTTTATTGTCATTGGACCTCCAGAAGGCCTTTGATTCTGTTTCCTGGCCCTACATCTTCAGTGTTCTTGAACGCTGGGGATTTGGGACCGGGTTTCTGGGTATTATCAGAGCCCTGTATGCACACCCGAGGGCGCTGGTTCGGATTAATGGTCATTACTCCAAACCAATAGAAATTAAGAGAGGCACTAGACAAGGCTGCCCTCTGTCGCCATTATTGTTTGCTATTGCAATAGAATCTCTTGCTATTGCCATACGACAGAATACCAATATATTAGGAGTCAAATGTGGGGAACAGACCCATAAATGTGCCCTCTTTGCAGACGACATACTATTGTTCTTGACCTCTCCCATCTCCTCCCTCCCCAATCTATGTCGTACCCTGGACGAATTTTCTAAAATTTCGGGTCTCTCGGTCAACTACTCCAAATCGCAAGCACTAAATATATCCCTAAGTCCCCAAGAAGTTCAGGGCCTCCAACAGTCCTTCAAATTCACCTGGAGTGAGTCAAATATCAAGTACCTTGGCGTCACCTTAGCAGCCAAGACCGAGGCTCTCTATAACCTTAATTTCCCCCCCATATACAAAAAACTAGAAACTGACCTGCTTACTTGGTCTAAATTTAACCTATCCTGGATAGGTAGGATCAACTCGATCAAAATGACCCTGTTCCCTAAACTCCTTTATTTCTTTCGCTCCCTCCCTATCCCAATCAGAAGGAATCACTTAAAGTCCTTTCAAAGTAAACTGCTTAAGTTCGTTTGGGGCTCTTCGGGGTATCGTATACCTCAGGACACACTCTTTCGACACAAACGCAAAGGAGGGCTTGGACTTCCCGATCTTCACAGTTACTACCTCTCAGCTAGATTAGCACAGCTCTCATCTATATATGACAAACACAATATACCAGATTGGGTCAGCATAGAGGAACAGGCGGTTCCCACTACACCTCTGGACTGCCTTCTTTGGATCCCTAGCAAATCTCGCCCAGCTATCTTATCCCCAGTGTTGTCCCAATCCTTTGCCCTATGGGATCGCCTTAGACAAAACACCAGCCTTACCTCCTCTATCCGTCCTTTAGCCCATATTTTTAACAACCCTGATTTCCCTCCCGGATTACGATCTGAGGAATTTAGGTGGTGGATGGATAAGGGGCTGTATCGGATAGGACAGTATTTTACCTCTAGTGGTCCTATTTCCCTATCTTTCTGTATTCACACCCTGAAACTTCCTGAATCGGAGAAAGCCCGCTTTCAGCAGATTTCACAATTCCTGCATGCCATCTGGAAATCTAAGCCTTTACCCCCTAACTTTACCCCGTATGAGACCTGGTGCGGTCAAGCCGTGGAGCGGAGAGGCGGTATCTCGGTAATCTATGCATCCCTCACTCACCCATCAACCAAAACATCCTATATGGAGGCTTGGGAGGCTGACTTTCAAATGAACATTAGCCAAGAATCTTGGCATAAAGCATTCTTTAGATCATTTCGAGGTATCCAGGGAACGTCCTTGATTGAGGCAAGTGTTAAAGTTATTACTAGATGGTATCTCACACCCTCCAGATTAGCGGCCATGTATCCAGGTGGAGACCCAAATTGTTTCAGGGGTTGTCAGCTGAGAGGCACTATGGCACATATATGGTGGGAGTGCCCTAGGATCCGCGCCTTCTGGCGAATCATCTTCAACATGATTTTTAAAGTGACAGGGAGCCGGATTCCTAGGACGCCAGAAGTGGCTCTCCTGAATGCCAATATCCCTCTCCTGGCCAAACCTACTCAAAACTTACTGCACTTTATTCTGCTGGGGGCCAAAATTGCTATTGCAAAATCCTGGAAACAACCCAAGCCGTTGGTTTCGGTAGCCAAACAAAAAATTTCATGGGTCATGACCCAAGAAAAGTTATCCAGCATTCTGGAGGACTCTTATGAGAGGTTTCATGAAACTTGGGGCCCTTGGGCTGACTATATTGGTGTTCCTCTGGCACCCGCTTATGTCAAAGCTTGACTGCCGTCTAGATATAGGTTAGACACCTTAGCTCCCCACCCTTCCCTGCCCTCTATCCCTCTTCTTCTCTCTATTTCCTAATCTCTTTCCTTTATGTTGCTATCCCTTTGGTACAGGATCCTCTTGATTTTTTACCCAAGCGATCTTTACAGGGTTACGGTCGATGGTATTGACACTTTAATATCTTGTTAGACTCATTTACTTGTGGCATGTTTTGTGGGGGGAAGTACATGGTAGACCCTTCCTATCCCGCTGCAATCCCCCCGCCCATATTAGTGAGAGTAGTGGGGGGGGGAATGGCGAGGAACGGGGGTCGGGGACCCTTCCCTTAGCA